>NC_138297.1:32637500-32640000 GCF_965601325.2 Salmo salar | reverse complement strand
AGAGGAGAATGTAGAGAGGAGTGAGTGAAAGGATGCCAGGTCCGCAGGGAGGCGAGATTTCCTCCATTTCCGCTCGGCTGCCCGGAGCCCTGTTCTGTGAGATCGTAGTGAGTCGTCGAGCCACGGAGCAGGAGGGGAGGACCGAGCCGGCCTGGAGGATAGGGGACAGAGAAAATCAAAGGATGCAGAAAGGGAGGAGAGGAGGGTTGAGGAGGCAGAATCAGGAGATAGGTTGGAGAAGGTTTGAGCAGAGGGAAGAGATGATAGGATGGAAGAGGAGAGAGTAGCGGGAGAGAGAGAGCGAAGGTTGGGACGGCGCAATACCATCCGAGTAGGGGCAGAGTGAGAAGTGTTGGATGAGAGCAAGAGGGAAAAGGATACAAGGTAGTGGTCGGAGACTTGGAGGGGAGTTGCAATGAGATTAGTGGAAGAACAGCATCTAGTAAAGATGAGGTCAAGCGTATTGCCTGCCTTGTGAGTAGGGGGGGAAGGTGAGAGGGTGAGGTCAAAAGAGGAGAGGAGTGGAAAGAAGGAGGCAGAGAGGAATGAGTCAAAGGTAGACGTGGGGAGGTTAAAGTCACCCAGAACTGTGAGAGGTGGGCCATCCTCAGGAAAGGAACTTATCAAGGCGTCAAGCTCATTGATGAACTCTCCAAGGGAACCTGGAGGGCGATAAATGATAAGGATGTTAAGCTTGAAAGGGCTGGTAACTGTGACAGCATGGAATTCAAATGAGGAGATAGACAGATGGGTCAGGGGAGAAAGAGAGAATGTCCACTTGGGAGAGATGAGGATTCCAGTGCCACCACCCCGCTGGCTCGATGCTCTAGGGGTATGCGAGAACACGTGGGCAGACGAAGAGAGAGCAGTAGGAGTAGCAGTGTTATCTGTGGTAATCCATGTTTCCGTCAGCGCCAGGAAGTCTAGGGACTGGAGGGTAGCATAGGCTGAGATGAACTCAGCCTTGTTGGCCGCAGACCGGCAGTTCCAGAGGCTGCCGGAGACCTGGAACTCAACGTGGGTCGTGCGCGCTGGGACCACCAGGTTAGAGTGGCAGCGGCCACGCGGTGTGAAGCGTTTGTATGGCCTGTGCAGAGAGGAGAGAACAGGGATAGACAGACACATAGTTGACAAGCTACAGAAGTGTTGTTTCTTGTATTATTGTCTCCTGTGTCTTTAGAGAACTGTTTCACTTTGATATCCTTTTTCTTCTGTCCTGATTTTCTCTTTCTTTTCTTCTGTTAACTAGATATTCTTTGTTGTTCTTCGTTAGCTAGCTAGCTTCTTCCAAAAGAGTCCCTAGCAACTGCTTAGCAACTGGTAAACAATTCAGCTAGCTAAGATAAAATTGTAGTTATGAAAAATAGGCTTTTGAAAAATAACTATCTTCTTTGTTTGTTGCTTGTTTTTTCTCCTATTCAGTCTTGCAGTTTTCTTACACATATGTATATATATATATACACACATATATATGTATATATATACACACATATATATGTATACACACATATATATGTATACACACATATATACACGTATACATATACATATATATATACATACACATACATATATACACATACATACGTGTATGTGTGTATATATATACACACACACATACATATACATATACACATATGTGTGTATATATATATATATATATATGTGTATGTGTGTGTATATATATATGTGTATATACATATGTGTATGTGTGTATATATATGTGTATATACATATGTGTATGTGTGTATATACACACATATATACACACACATATATATACACATACATATATACACATGTATATACACACACACACATATATACATATATATACACACATATACACATATACATCTATACACATATATATACACACACACACATATACACATATACACACACACACATCTACACATATATATATACACACACACATATATATTATATACACACACATATATATATCACACACACACACACACACACACACACATATATGTATATGTATATGTGTATGTATATATATGTATATGTATATATATATGTGTGTGTATATATATATATATATATGTGTATGTATATATGTGTATATGTATGTGTTTGTATATGTATGTGTATGTATATATGTGTGTGTATATGTATGTGTGTGTATATATGTGTGTGTGTATATATGTATGTGTGTGTGTATATATGTGTGTATATATATGTATGTGTGTGTGTGTGTATATATATATATATATATATATATATATATATATATATATATATATATATATATATATATACATATATATACATATATATAATATATACATATATATATATATACTCATACATATATATATATATACATATATACTCATATATATATGTATATATACACACACATATATATATACATACATACATATATATACACATATATACATGCGTATATGTATGTATGTATGTATATAGACATACATATACGCATGTATATACATATGAGTATGTATGT
>NC_138297.1:31655000-31927500 GCF_965601325.2 Salmo salar | reverse complement strand
CTGCCACTGGACTTTGTGCAAACTGGAAACCGCATATCCTGAGGCTGCATTCATTGTAGCCGGGGACTGAGGATAAATTCATCTGAGTATAACGCTCCCCGAAATTCTATCAACACATCTCCTGTGCTACACGCAAAGAGAACACGCTTGACTATTGTTACTCTGCCTTCCGGGTTGGCTACAGGACCCTTCCCCCGCCCTCCCTTTGGCAAATCAGACGACGCATCCCTCCTGCTCCCCCACCTATCGGCAGAGTCTTAAGCAGGAAGCACCCATGGTAAAGACTGTTGGTCTGACTAATCGGAATCTATTCTTCACCTTGACTGGGAAATGTTCCGGGTCGCCTCTGAGAATAGTACCGACGTATACACTGACTCGGTGACTGGGTCCATCGGGAAGTGCACAGAGAATGTTCTTCCTAAAGTGACGATTAAGAACTTATCCAAACCAGAAACTGTGGATAGATGGCAGCATTTGCGCCAAACTGAAAGGGCGAACCACTGCATTCAACCCTGGCAAGGTGACTGGGAATATGGACGTGTACAAACAGACCAGCTATGTCATCCGTGAGGCGATCACATTACAACAGCAGAAGAAGAAAGTGGAGTCGCAATTCAACGGTTCAGATACAAAACGCTTGTGCAGACCAGTTGGCTGGAGTGTTTACGGACATATTCAATCTCTCCCTATCCCAGTATGTCCCCACTTGCTTTAAGATGTCCACCATTGTTCCTGTACCCAAGAAAGCAAAGGTAACTTGACTAAATGACTATCGCCCCGTAGCGCTCAATTCTCTCATCATGATGTACTTTGAGAGGCTTGTTAAGGATCATATCACCTCCACCTTACCCAACACCCTAGATCCACACTTTTTGCCCTATCCCACTTGGACAAGAAGAATACCTATGTAAGAATGCTGTTCATTGACTACAGATCAGCCTTCTACACCATAGTGCCCTCCAAGTTCATCACTAAGCTCAGGGCACTGGGTCTGAACCCCTCCCTGTACAACTGGGTCCGAGATTTCCTGACAGGCCAACTGCAGGCGGCCCCACCGGGGTGTGTGCTCAGGTCACGCAGGTCTACAACTTTGCTGGCAACACAACAGTGGTAAGCCTGATTTCCAACAACGACAAGACAGCCTACAGGGAAAAGTTGAGAGCTCTGGCGGAGGGGTGTGAGGGAAATAACCTCTCCCCCAACGTCAACAAAACCAAGGAGCTGATCGTGGACTACAGGAGACAGCAGAGAGAGCACGCCCCCATCCACATCAACGGGGCCGCAGAAGAGAGTGTCAAAAGCTTCACGTTCCTCGGCGTGCACATCACTGAGGACCTGAAATGGTCCCTTCACGCCGACAATGTGGAGAAGAAGGCGCAAAAGCGCCTCTTCAACCTCAGGAGGCTGAAGAAATTCGACTTGGCTCCTAAGACCCTCCTACGAACTTCTACAGATGCACTATCAGGAGCATCCTGTCGAGCTGTATCACCGCCTGGTACAATAACTGCACCGACCGCAACCGCAGGGCTCTCCAGAGGGTGGTGCGGTCAGCCCAACGCATCACCGGGGGCACACTGCCTGCCCTCCAGGACATCTACAGCACCCGATGTCACAGGAAGGTCAAGCAGGAAGGTCAAGAAGCTCATCAAGGACCTCAGCCACCCGAGCCACGGCCTGTTCACCCCGCTACCATCTACAGTAGAAGGCGGAGACAGTACAGAGACAGCTTCTATCTCAAGTACCCTGCCCTGAACCTTAGACACTGTCACTAGCCGGCTACCAACCTGTACTCTACCCTGCAACTTAGAGACTGCTGTCCTATGTACATAAGAGGCACTGAACATGATATTGCTGCATTGTTGGACCTAGTAACATAAGCATTTCGCTGCACCTGCGATAACATCTGCAAATAAACTTTGATTTCATCCTACCCTACCTGTGTTTGTATGTGTGCACTTTATGTCCAACTGTGTGTGTGTGTGTGTGTGTGTGTGTGTGTGTGTGTGTGTGTGTGTGTGTGTGTGTGTGTGTGTGTGTGTGTGTGTGTGTGTGTGTGTGTGTGTGTGTGTGTGTGTGTGTGTGTGTGTGTGTGTGTGTGTGCGTGCGTGCGTGGCTACGTCTGTGTTCTGTGTGTGTGTGTGGCTACTTTACAATACCTGCATCCGTCAAAACATTTGACAGAACAATGGTATCACATAGACAAAAGCATGATTGGACTATTCAACCTTCTTACAGGCCCTGAATGACTGAGGCCTAAACACTCCTGAAATGTATGGTGTGTGTGTGTAAGTGTTATGTCTGAAAGGTTAGAATTGGAAGAATATCTGTCATACAGATAGCAAGATTAAGGGCTTCCGAGTGGCGCAGTGGTCTAAGGCACTGCATCTCAGTGCAAGAGGTGCCACTACAGTCCCTGGTTCGCATTGACCGGTCATGATTGGGAGTCCCATAGGGCGGCGCACAATTGGCCCAGCGTTGTCCGGGTTTGGCCGTCATTGTAAATAAGAATTTGTTCTTAACTGACCTGCCTAGTTAAACATAAATAAAGTACTGTTCTATTCTATTTGGGCCATTCCTAAAATACAACTGTGTGTGTGTGGTGTGTGTGTGTGTGTGTGTGTGTGTGTGTGTGTGTGTGTGTGTGTGTGTGTGTGTGTGTGTGTGTGTGAATAATCAAGCCTTTGTAGAGAGAGATGCATGATTTGGAGAGATGAGAGATAGACACTGAGACACCCCTACGGATCTCAATGTGCTGGCCCCACATCCAACCACCATGCCTTGATTAGAGACACTGCCTCATCCATATATCCACCATCATGCCTGGGATAGAGACGATGGGCTGGGGGTTCGGGGCTTGGAGGCTGGGTGTGTTGGGTTAGTACAGGGGCTGGGGGTTTGGGTTAGGGGGTTAGGACAGAGGCTGGGTCTTGGGCAGCCAATTCCAGGGATTGGAAGAGGAGAGGTGAAAACACCATAATCCCACCACCACGTCTAGGGAACTGACACAGAGACTGGGGTTATATGGATGAGCTGGAGCTGTGGATAAGGGCTGGGACTAGGGATGGACTGGTGATAGAGGTTAGTAGCTGGGGGTTGGGGCAGGACTACGGTAACCTCAGGGGCTGGGGGCACATGCAGCGAATAGGTTGATAGCACAAGCGTCGGCTGCAAGGATCCAAGATAAGAAATCAGGGGACTCCTTTCAAGCTTCTAGTGGGGTAGAAATGTACTGTACTCCCCCCCTCCGCTCTCTCTCACCCCCCCCCCCCCCTTCTCAGTCCCTCATCCTCTCTCTCTGTCTCTCTGCTTCTGTCACCCCACCCTGGCACTCTCTCAGCCAGACGCTGACGTCACACACGGACGCGTTTCATTGCGTTTCATTGTGTCTGGCAGACAAAAAGGGAGGCAGATAAGGCTGGGACTCAGCTGATGTGAGTGTGACAGCAGTGGTTCGACCTCTCTGTTGCTCTGTGACACGTCTAGAGCTTTGACAGTCATCTTGTGACACATCAAGTAAACAAACATAGCATAATGTGTCTAGCCAGCGCCACGCTTTCAGCTGACACCCAAAAGGTATCACCTGCAACCTACATGCACCGAACAGGGCAAATGTTGCCTGACTGAAAAAAAAAAAAAACGTTTTATTGTACAAGATCAGGCTCAATAGCACATGGGTCCCGATATCCTTTTCCTAACATGAGCCTTCCTTTCTCTTTCAGCTCCAGAACGTCACAAAGATGGAGACTGAGGTTCAGAACTCAACCTCCGGGCGAGACATCCGCAAGAGGCTTCTTGTTCTTGTGAGCCCTTGTGTGTGTGTGTGTGTGTGTGTGTGTGTGTGTGTGTGTGTGTGTGTGTGTGTGTGTGTGTGCCACTGACCTGTATCTACATCTGGGTACCATGATGAGACATCCTTTTGCTAAGGACCGACAGCCAGAGGTGCTCTTACTAAAGCTACTCTATAGTACTTAGTTGTAATCTTAATCTCAATCTAATCCAATCCATAAAGGGACAGGTTTTATCCCCAGACTAGAGGGTCTTTAAAGCAGGTCAGGTGACCCGTCAACCACCTGGCCTTGACCCCACAGATTAGGGGTGGTCTGCCCTGGGATGGCGTGAGAGAGAAAATCAAAAAGAGGAAGGTAAAGTGATGGTTGCTACTTGCGGCGGTGTAAAACCATTAGCGGCTCTTTCTGACAGTACAAGAATCAGGTGAAAATGGAATGGATAGAGGAGTGTATTGGTCTAGGTGAACGATTGTGCTGTTTCCACAAGTCATTTTGACCTAAATCAATAATCTGTTAATTGATTGTTTACCTCACGTTTCATTGTCACGTGCACAGGTATAGTGAAATGCCTTTTCTTGCTAGCTCTGTCCCAACAACGCAGTAATCAATATCAGTAGTACTTTCACATGAAGTAGAACAAAAACACACAAGAAATAGAAATAAGCAGAACACGAGACAGTAAGTAAGCTACAGTATATACATGGCCAGTTCCAGGGTCAGTGCCAACAACATATTTACAATGTGCAGGGATACTGGAGTGGTTGGGATAGATTGATTGTTTGCCTCTTAAAGTATTGAGTGAGGGAGAGGGAGAGGGAGAGGGAGTGGTGTGTGTGTGTGTGTGTGTGTGGCCACCTCTAAAGCCTTAGACCAAACATAGAAAGACTGAAGTAAACAGTCCCTAAAAAACAACCCAGTTTACACTGCTCTCCAAAAGGATGACAGGCAGGATGTAGGTCCACGGGAGGATGGAACGTGAGGGAAAGGGTGTGAGGGGGAGAAAGGGAAAGAGAGAAAATGGAGAGCGTGATAGACAGAACATGAAAGAATAAAATGGAAGGGAGAGAGAGAGAGAGAGGAGGAGAAGGAGGTATCAGAAAGAGAAAAGACGGGTATTAAGGCGTCTGCGTGTTTCCCAGCCGAAACAGTTTGGAAGAGTTTATGACGACGTTTTCGTTTCGGACTTCGGTGAGGGTTTTTTTTCGCTCAGAGCCGTTCAGAGCCGAAGTCTACGCCTCTTGGTTGGTGATTGGTCAACAGCAGGGAATCTTCAATAAAGTCTTTGTTGTCGTTCACATTTTGTTCATTGAGAAACACTGCTCCAAACATCTACAGTTAGATGTAAAAATCGCACGACTAAGATCTCCTCTGCAAAAACGTCAAAATGAATGGCAGATTTCTTGAGTTATCTTGGATTTATAGATATAGGAATTCGTTTTGTACATAGAGCAGTTTCCCTACACCTGTTAATCCTTCACACTGGAGTGTCAGTACCTCATTGGACGGCCAGCACAATCTGACACAGACACTTAATAGCCTTTACAAACAACCTAACCATTCACCCACTTGTTTGCCTTGCACGTAATTAGTATAGATTGACGGTAATATGCATTCCAGGCCCTATATTCAATATCGCTCTAGCCGAAGAAGAATATACATGAAGAATATACATATATATATATATATATATATATATATATATATATATATATATATATATATAAATAGTATATATAAATAGTAAAGTAATGTACAGATACTGGGGTATCTGTACATTACTTTACTGTTTATATTTTTGAAGACTTTTACTTTTACTTCACTACATTCCGAAAGAAAATTAAATACTTTTTACTCCCTACATTTTCCTTGACACCCAAAAGTACTCGTTACATTTCGAATGCTTAGCAAGGCAGGAAAATCAGTTAATTCTAGTGATGCACCAATATTACATTTTTGGCCGATACCGATATCCAATATTTTCCTTGCCAAAAAAAACAATACCAATACCTATACCGATATTAAAACATTTTGCGGCGTTTTAAACATTCTAGTACAGTTAAATAGTTAACACACACACATGGACGCAGCGGTCTAAGACACTGCATCTCAGTGCAAGTGACGTCACTACAGTCCCTGGTTCGAATCCAGGCTGTATCACATTTGGCCGTGATTGGGAGTCCCATAGGGCGGCGCAGAATTGGCCTAGTGTCGTCCGGGTTTGGCCGGATTAGGCCGTCATCGTAAATAAGAATTTGTTCTTAACTGACTTGCCTAGTTAAATAAAGGTTACACACACACACACCACATTGACCAAAAAGTTATTCTGCTGTTTAGTTGTTCATTTGTTCAGTCGTTTCATTCTCAACCAGGATTTCTCATACTATGGAACGCCGTTTGGGTCTTTGCGTGTCAAATAAACTTGTTGACCAATTAGGAACTGAATATGACTGCACCTCACATAATAATTTAACGCATTCATACATTTTTTACTTAGTTATTACACATTGATTACACTATCACTCGTATTTCATATGTCATAACCATTCATCGAAACGTATGCTGTGATGCTGGTAAAGTTGTCTCGCGCACCTACAGTGCTGGTCATTAAAAAAAAGCTAGCTGGCTCATGGATGCAAACAATGTTCTTCCCCAAAAACATAGCAAAACAACATCATTGGTTTCAGTAGCTATAGCTAGGTGTCATCTAAAATAACCCTAATTTATAAGACAGTTCTTATTTGATTAATGGTTGTCAGACCCATCTATGTGAAGCTAGCCACAATAAGGATTAGCCACAATAGTGGACTTTACGGTTAGCCTTCAAAATAAAAGTATGTCATTGATAGTGATGCAAATGAATACAAATAGTAGAATTATGCCATGATTGAATAGATCATGCTAAACGAGGTTGGAATGTTGTTATATAAAATCAACAAAAGACAATCATTTGTTAATTTGACAAAAATCTGTTGAAATCATATTGTATGTATTATACTTTAGAATTGCATTGCGGGCATAGTTATTTCACTGTACAGCCTTACCTATGGATTGTGGATCAATGACATGGGGTATCAGTCTACTCAGTGACACCCAGAGAACATTAGCTCTTATTGCGGGACTCTGAAACAACTGTGAATTGAGCCACATTTATTGTCAACCTACTGTATGTGTACTGAACACTATTCCCGAGGGAAGAAAATACTGCAAGGATGTTTTGGAGTCTGATAACTCTGAGGAGGACGTTGGGTAAAAATATTTTGGGTATTGAGGAGACTGATATCACATTTATTTGATCCCCAATCCTTAGGTAAAGCTGTTACAGTGCAATATGAATGTCAATACACACAATAGGCTGACTGGGGAGATTTCACACAGTCATAGTCCTGCGATAAGAGCTACAACGCTAATATTTGCGTAAATTCTTCACAGTGGTGTTCTGTGGGTGTCATCGAGTAGACTGTATACCCCATTTCATTGCTTCACATTCCAACCTTGTTTAACATTATCTAGTCTAAATATGGCATGATTCTACCAATTGGAACTTTCTGCATCACTTTCAAAGAGGTACTTTTATTTTGAAGGCAAACCGCAAATTCCACTATTGTGCCTAATCTAATCCTTATTGTGGCTAGCTTCACAACACATAACACGGTCTGGTCGAGCATCACTAGCCAGATGAAGCTAGCTGGCTGGTTAAAACGTTAGCTTAGAGCAACAGGGTTAAGCAGCTGGCTAGCTATTTATTTTCATGAACCAAAGTTAAATTTCAATAGGCGAACAACAAGTGGCTACCTAACTAATACTTACTCACAAGGATTCCTAAATCATTGCTAAGAATAATGAAAATGACTGCAGTTTCTACTGGCCATTGTTTTCAGGCTGGTTGTATTGGTGCTAGCTAGGTACCAAGCTAAAGCTAGCTATCGCAGAAGTTGTGGTCAAACAAATAATGCTTTATTACAAACACATCGTTCGTGGCCGGTGTTTGCTTGTTTGCAGACTTTTTTGTACAGCTTTGACAGTGCTACTGATGGTAGTGGTGGCGCTTGGCTTGCACGTGCAAATTCAGAACACACAACATTCTATAATAGAACTGTGTTATTTCACGTGTCAAATTAAAAGCTTATTATAGTATTATTAGTATTAAATAGTATTATTTGACGTGTATTTCTTTTGACACGAAAAGACCCAAACGGTGTTCCCTAGTATGTTGTGAAGCTAATAGCAGTGACGCTATTACTGTGTAACTCCAGTAGGGCAACATGTGTACCGGTGCTCGACCCTTCGGCGAAAGCCATCATCACCCATGACAGAGAACGGTTGATTGACAAGGGCAATGAATTCCATTATCTTGGCGTTAATGGATTTCGCCTTTGAGTTGTCTCACTGAAATGTTCTTACTCTTTCAAATGACTGCTCGACTTGTTGACTGCTCGATCCACACAGCAGACATTGTGGGCGAGGTTAGGAATGCTGTGTTGCACGTGTAGCGCAACATTTTACGTGGCGTCAATACGTCATGTACCTATGTTATATAGGTATGCACGTCAGCTTTGACATCGGTTTTGCACATAGGTGTTAAACTAGACATCGGGCCGATACCGATGTTGGCATTTTTAGCTAATATCGGCCGACTCTGATATGTTCACCGATATATCTCGCATCCCTAGTTAATTCACCCACTTATCAAGAGAACATCGCTGCTCATCCCTACTGCCACTGATCTGGAGGACTCACTAAACACATGCTTCATTTGTAAATGATGTCTGAGTGTTGGAGTGTGCTCCTGGCTATCCGTAAATTAAAATAAACAAGAAAATGATGCCATCTGGTTCGCTTAATATAAGGAATTTTAAATGATTTACACTTGTACTTTTGATACTTAAGTATATTTTAGCAATTAGATTTACTTTTGATTCTTAAGGATATTTCAAACCAAATACTTTTAGACTTTTCCTCAAGTAGTATTTTACTGGGTGACTTTCACTTTTACTTGAGCCATTTTCTATTAAGGTATCTTTACTTTTACTTAAGTATGACAATTGGGATCTTTTTCCACCACTGCTTTTGCCTACCCATCAAAACTGAGATTGAAAGAGAGCAACATGGGTATGTGTGTGCGCAAGTCTTGAATGTGTTTGTGTGTTTTAAAACCCGTTGGCTTGCGTGGCTGCCTGTGAAAGGGGTGGTGAGATCCCTCCTCTCCTCCTTTCCTCTCTCCTTCCCTCCTTCCTCTCCTCCCAGCAGGTGAGATAAAGATGGAATTTGCATGCCTTCCAGGAGAGAGGGAAGAAAGGGGGGAGGAGAGGCGAAAGAGAAAGAGAGAGACCGGCATAGAAAGACAACGGAGAAAAAGAGAGGGTCTGGAGAGAGGAAGACAGGGAGACAGGGAGCGAGAGAGAGAGAGAGAGAAAGAGACAGACAGACAGAGAAAGAGAGAGAGAGAGAGAGAGAGAGAGAAAGAGAGAGAGAGAGAGAGAGAGAGAGAGACAGAGAGAGAAGGAGAGAGACAGAGAGAGAGAGAGAGAGAGAGGCTACACTACACTAACTCTACCTGTGACAGGGGTCACCTCAGAAGTGTGTGTGTGCTCCCTGTTCCCTCATTATTCACACCCTTGTGCACTTTGAAGGAATGGGGAATAGAGGTGCTCTCGGCTATGACAGGTTCAAAGCAGACTGCTATGGTATAGATTACAGCTGAAGACTGGAGATGGCCATCCATACAAACTCATATAAGAGCATGGGCTACCAATGACTAAACCAGGAAACAGCAATGTATGGAATGAGTCTGTTATTACTAGAGAATGAACAATATATAAAAAATAACAATAAGCATACTATTTACAAAGCCTCACAATAGACACTGATTTGGATCATGGAAAACATATTAAAGAGGAAAGGTAGTGCCGTGGAGAGAAAGGGGGGAGGGAGGGAGCTAAAGAGTAAGAGAGAGGGACAGAGACTGAGAGAGAGAGAGAGAGAGAGAGAGAGAAAAGAGGGGGGGGGGGGGGGGAGCGTAGCTACACTAATCCAATTTCCAGAATTCCAAAGCAAATTCCGTCACCACACAGTGTATGAATTCCAGGTCAGATGACCAATACACACACCCTCCACTAGAGGGCCACATTGAGGGACGTGGGATTTGGGAACGCTGAGAGCGGAATGGGAATTCCAAGGGAACCCAATGGGAATGACTTCGGAAGAGAGAAAGAGAGAGAACAAGGGTGTGTTCAAAAGTCACATGTGGGCATTTCTATAGGAACAAGGTTCTTCATATAATAACCTCCACCAAAAACCATCAAAACACCTACTTTTCAGTATGCATTGAACTTCTATAGCCTGCATGGTGAGCTGAGCTTTCATTTAGGTTGTGTCCCAAACGGCACCTTATTCCCTACATAGTGCACGACTTTTAACTAGGGCCTGGGTAGGAACTACCCTGAACGTACGTATCTCTTCCTATATTACACACTGACCCTAGTCGCTATATAGTGCACTACATTTGACCAGGGCCCTATAGGGAATAGGGTGCCATTTGGGATGCATCCCAACTCTTCTTATATCACACACGGAGGGGAAAAAAAAGCTTTGAGGACACTACTCAGTTGGTCCACACGTAGAGGAGAGAACCCTAATGGTCCAGCCGTTCCCACTGAGATGCCCGCCTGCTGCCAAACACATTTAGTTCTTACAGTAAGTAGATATAGGGAGGTCAGACTTGGCTGAAGTCAATTTCTCTCATCTGCCTTCCTCTCCTTCTCTCTTCCCTAGCATCTCTCGCTCTCTCGCTCCTTCCATCTCTCTCTCCCCCCCTCCCTCACACTCTTTCTCCTGCACTGTGAATAGACATAGGATTCCACATGCTCACCAAAGACAGCGCACACGTCAGTCTTCTCTGGCAAGGTGACAAAGCTGTCCCTCTTTTCTTCCGTAGCTTTCTACTTCTACTCTTCCTTCACCACTCCTTGCATCTCCTCCTCTATATTCCCTGTCTGTTCCATTCCTGTCTTCTCTTATCTTTCCTCATCCCTGAGTTATTTCTATCTCCCTCATTAACTCTTTGCATCTCTCCTCCCTCCCTGTCTTTATTCCCTCCTTACCGCTCTCTCTCTTCACCTCATGCTATGGGAGTCTCAAAGGGGGCGGTCCGTCCCCTACATAAAGCGCATTCCAGAGGGACAGTGGAACTCTCTCTCCAATCAGAGCACAGGGAAGAGTCCATCATTCCTTCCACCTCTGTTTGAAACGCCTTGACAACAATGACACTCTGGGAAGTGAAAGGCGCTCGGACGTCACGCCTTAACCACAGATCTAGAGTCAGATTGGCCCTAATTAAACATAACCTCAGTACTAAACTTAACCATAAGCTGGCGATGTATTACCCCGTGCCAGTGGTTCGTTGAATAGCTTATTACTGTAGTCTACGGTAGTACTGTAGGGTTAGCTGTCTGTTCTGCCTGTAGCTCTGACAGCTAGCCACACCTCGGTATCTCACCTGAGAAGGCTAGTTCAGTTCACTCTCTCCACTGCAAGGGTGCAGCGCCAGTTGTGTCTGACTTTGTGAGTGCAGTGAGCAATGAGTGTTATCAATATGAATGAAATTGGATATTCATTTCCATAGGATAGTAAAGTACTGTTATACTTTGATTTCTGACGAGAGAGAGGGGGCAAGAGAGAGAGAGAGAGAGAGAGAGAGAGAGAGAGGAGAGAGAGGAGAGAGAGAATGTCTACATGTTGATGTTTACTCCCTGAGTGTCACTGTCTCGTTGAAATGCATTTATGCATTGATTGAATTGTTCCGGGACAAAAAAGTTATTTTGTTGCTTTTTCACGTGTAAAATAAACAAAGCTCACTGCATACTCACTGTGAAGAGCATTTGACAATTTATGTTAATGATGATCAAATGACCAATGAATTAATGACTATTAATATTGTTTATGACTAAATAGAAATACTGATGCATACATTGTATAAATTCACTTTTAATTTGAGTCCCTTTAATGTCAACTTTGTGTGATGTGAAATAGGTTGTTGTTTAATATCACATGCATTCATTGAGTACCTGTGACATGGAAGAGTTTTGAGGGTAAAACATTCAAATGTTGTAACCTTGGACATCATCTGTGATGTGATGCGCCCCAATACGCAGTGACAGCGGATAATGTTAACTCTCACTTTTTAACAAGCAATGAAAACACCCATTCTCTTGACCCATTCTCTTGACTTCTTGTCAAAGTTCCATTTAAATGGCACCAAAAAAAAATACAAAAGAAACAGGCTACATCATCGCAACTGTGCGCATTGTAACAGTGTTCACACTACAAGGAGGACACACATTTCTTGCAAGAAAATCTTTTCCACTGACATTAATTAACGGACAAAAAAAGTAGGAAAAGACACAGTGCGACATGCTTCTTACAAGTCCGCCGGTGCAGAACAGATCTAGAAAAAAATGTATGCCCGCGAGCTACAGCCGGGCTCCCGTGGCCCGCACTCCTTCCCTCAGAACTCTGAACAACTACAAAACGAACGCGGTCCCTGGAATGGAGCTTGTTCGTAACTGTGCAATAACGCTATAATAACGCACGGACCATCCGTGTAAATATATAATTAGTATAATTATTCATGCACTAAAAGTTGAAAACACATTTTGGTAAAAGTAGGCTAGAACATGAGACTTATTATTAGACCGGGGGGCAGAAAATGAACACTTGTTATAAAGTATCCCGTCTACTTATACACTTTCGCCAACAAGACGCGGGTGGGTTTGGAGTCCGGCCCGTTTGAAGCAACCTGTCGCTGTTTTAACTGTTTGAATTTTCTCGATTTCATTCGAAATACATCGACAAGTGTGTGAAAGTAAATTGTAGGCTGGCTACTCACCGCTGATTCCGACTCCTGGACCACGATACACAGGGTTACGAGCACCAACCCCACCGCGAGATTTCGCAGACTCTTCAAGTTTTTATTCATTTTTTTTTTTAACAATTCTGCCTCAACTAATCATTGACAAATTCTACAAAAAAAAAAAACACATCAGAGAATTGTCATATTGTTCTGCTAACTCGGCGATAGAACAGAATAGTTTTCAGAACGCAGTAGACAGATTGTTGTTTCCAGTCGTGGGACCGTTCCCTTCTGCAAACCCCTGACTGACTCTATCGACTTGCCAACCTGCTACAGCCGGATCTACTTTGGATCAATGCGCATGCCCCTGACACTTGCTTCAACAGGTCTTGTGTGCGATATAGTATGCAATATCCCTGAACTTTTAAACAAACCAAACAAAAAACAAAGATTGTTTTGTTTGTATGCTAAGATATACAACTAATAAGTAGTTATATTTTGGTGTAGGCCTTTTTTTTTTTTACAGTGGCAAACATACACTCACCAGTGTAGGGCAATTTTTCGTTGCCTCAGGCTACAATAATCTGTTTTTACCTAGGCTCAAATATTTATTTGACATTTTAAAATGTCATCCTAACATGTTGCATGTCATTACCATACTGGTTTAGGGGAATACTTGGGGCCTTTTTTTGAAAGATCAGGGAACGTGGGGGATTATGTAGACAATTCCAAAAAGATCACCCTTTCTTGACGAGTGATACGTTATTCATTCATTTTTCTCCTCTTTTGCAGTTGACTAGTGCAGTTTGAACATCTTTAGGCCTACAAAAGCAACCGAACCCAAGATATAAACTCAAGGTATCACACGTGTTTTCAGCATCCACCGTTCAACATTCAACATCCATAGCCTGTCACACGAAAATGTATATTCGATCTCCTGTTTAATCGAATTGAAACATCAAAAGAACATCTCATTTGCTTGTAATCACTTTGTTCGAGTAGTGAACGTGTGAGCTAATGGTGCTTTCTAACGTGTGCGTTAAAGTGGTAACCAGCGGGTAAAGGTAGGCTATGGAATATGAGTGGCATGGCTAAGCCCCACCTCTCTTCTCTGCTCTCATGCACTGCGAAGTAGCTGCGGTGCGTGAAACAAGTCCGACAGGGGACGAACGTTTTCACAACTTGAGCTTTGGTGAGTTTTAACTTTCCTTATTATTTATAGCGCAAACCGACGGAATGACCTAACTATTTGAACCAGTGCTAACGAAAATAACCGTTTGGTGCGTGATTCTTTCCCCCTTTTTTGAAATTGCACTGCTTTTAGCTCTCTCTCTTCTTGCTTCTCGTATTTCCCGAAACAGAGACGCTTTTTTTGGATTCTTCAATGAGCTCGTCTAGGCACTTGTAGCGGCGGCTAGGAGGGAAGACGGGACTGGGGGAGCACTACAGGAAAACTACCTGAGTTTTCTCTTCCAGTCGCGATTCAAAATGAAATTCTGGTGCGTTTATTTTAGCTACAAATTATATGTTGCCATAGTGGTATAGTTTGACATTGCTTATCAGCTGTTCTGTGTAGCCAACTATATAGAGCGAATACTTTCTTACAAAGTTATTAGGCCTGCGAATTGGATTATTTGAAAAGCCAGACGAATATATAATTGTTTATTTATTTTATAGGATTTGTGTACTCGCTGTCAGCTGGGCAGTAGAAGCGACACTCGGGGTAAGTGCGATGTGTTTCCTCAACTTCTAGTGCCTCTCGAATCAAGTGTGCGCATGTATAATAATCTTCAAACCAATTATGCGGCTACAGCCTTGACGTTTTTCTTCTTCTTCTATAGCCGCATTGCAAGTCTGAGATGTAGAATTTAGGGCAACATTGTGGCAAACAATAGCATGCATGACCAGGCTCGGTGTAGACTAACGGACATGCATAGCTCTATTGCGCGGAGTGGGGTGCTCTCTCACTACATACATTCTGTATCCTTGGGCTATATGTAGGCTATTTCAAATGCTTGTATCAGGCGCTTGGATCTTGTACATGTATTTAAAAATATATATAGACATGTGAAGAAAGTTTTTTGTTATTATTATTGTAAATAATTCACAACATATTCACGCACAGTGTAGTTTTGTCGCTCACTGCAGTTTTGTCTATGACATTGCACAGTGTGCCTGGTTTATGCTGGATTCATTGGGTAATGCCTTCTCAGAGAATCACCCATCCTCTTTTGGGGGGAATTTAAATATTTGCCTTGTGTTTATTGGACACTGTCTGTATACTTTTGAACGCTGATTACAAGAGCCCACCAGTCAAATTGCTGACTGACCTTTCATGCATAATTTGAGTTTTACACATTTGGAAGTAGTCTTTATTTCAACATCACACAGTGACAGTAGAGATGGAATTGTTACTATTATTATAATTCTCATTTTAAAATAATTTACAAAGTTAAAACGTACATAATTTATCCCCATGAATGAGTTACAACAATAGTATTTATTGAATCATTTTTTATGCTGTCTGTACAGGCAGAATTGGGACGGAATATATCACTGCATATTTGGTAGGCCCGCTCAAATTCGTGAAAGATCCAAACCCCGCCTCTTATGAATATTCAAAACCTCATTAAGACTACCCGTGACTCCAGCCACACCTGAGACCAATTCCTTCACTGTACGGTGTAGGCCTACATGTCATTGTAATAATTGTGCTCAAGAACATTCCGATGTGAAGTTCGTACTTACTGCATACTTTCAACAATAGTATGTAGCCATCAGTATTGCCATATTCCCTTGATTTTTGTGCTGCCAAATTTGTATGGTAATGTTATCAGGATTTAATTATGATTATAGTGGATATAATGATTGTAGGCTCGTTTTAAAGTCATAGTTTACACGTTCTTAGAAATTCATTCATTCATCTGATTTACTGGTCGTTCATCAACACATACAAAATTTACAAGCAACTTTCTATGAAAGTTTGATTACAAAATCAACTCTTGATGCCCTAGTCTTTGTACTAAGACTGAGACACACATTCCAAGAAACCATTGTAGCTAAGGGAGAATTGACCTCATGAGTTAAAGCCTAGGTGATGGTTGCTCTGTGAACAAACCAAGTCTACCGGTCCCAAGCAGACTTCCTCTCCATGCAAGAGTATTTAGCCGAACTACACCCTGCATGATCGAAACGGTCTATTCTAAAGAAAAAACATGTTGTTTGCGAGATACTTGTAGGCTGTGTACAGATCATATCTCTTAAGAGGCTGAAAGGCTTAATACATGGATTGTGTGAGTGTGTGTGTGTGTGTGTGTGTGTCTGTGTGTGTGCGTGTCTGCGTGTGTGCGTGTGTGTGTGTGTCACTACAAGCAGCTGAAAGGGTAGATACATTGGCAAGAAAAAGTATGTGAACCCCTTGGAATTACGTAGATTTCTGCATAAATTGGTTATACAATTTGAACTGATCTTCATCTAAGGCACAACAATAGACAAACACAGTGTGCTTAAACTAACAACACACAAAGTATTGTATTTTTCTTGTCTATATTGAATACATCACATACCTTTAGGTTGGAAAAGGTATGTGAACCCCTAGGCTAATGACTTCTGCAAAAGCTAATTGGAGTCAGGAATCAGCTAACCTGGAGTCCAACTAATGAGATGAGATTGGAGATGATGGTTAGAGCTGCCCTGCCCTATAAAAAACACTCTCTTGCTATTCACAAGAAGCATTGCCTGATGTGAACCATGCCTTGAACAAAAGCGATCTCAGAAGACCTATGATCAAGAATTGTTGACTCACATGAAGCTGGAAAGGGTTACAAAAGTATCTCTAAAAGCCTTGATGTTCATCAGTACACGGTAAGACAAATTATCTATAAATGGAGAAAGTTCAGCACTGTTGCTACTCTCCCTAGGAGTAGCCGTCCTGCAAAGATGACTGCAAGAGCACAGCGCAGAATGCTCAATGAGGTTAAGAAGAATCCTGGAGTGTCAGCTAAAGACTTACAGAAACCTCTGGAACATGCTAACATCTCTGTTGACGAGTCTACAATACGTAAAACATTAAACAAGAATGATTTCATGTGAGGACACCACAGAAGAAGACACTGCTGTCTAAAAAAAACATTGCTGCACATCTGAGGTTCGTTAAAGAGCACCTGGATGTTTCACAGCGCTACTGGCAAAATATTCTGTGGACAGATGAAACTAAAGTTTAGTTGTTTGGAAGGAACACACAACACAATGTGTGGAGAAAAAAAGGCACAGCACACCAACATCAAAGCCTCATCCCAACTGTAAAGTATGGTGGAGGGAGCATCCTGGTTTGGGGTCTCAGAGCCTGGAGAGCTTGCTATGATCGACGGAAAATGAATTCCCAAGGTTATCAAGACATTTTGCAGGAGAATATAAGGCTATCTGGCTGCCAATTGAAGCTCAACAGAAGTTGGTTGATGCAACAGGACAACAACCCAAAACACAGAAGTAAATCTACAACAGAATGGCTTCAACAGAAGAAAATACGCCTTCTGGAGTGGCCCAGTCAGAGTCCTGACCTCAACCCGATTGAGATGCTGTGGCATGACCTCAAGAGAGCAGTTCACACCAGACATCCCAAGAATATTGCTGAACTGAAACAGTTTTGGAAAGAGGAATGGTCCAAAATTCCTCCTGACCGTTGTGCAGGTCTGATCGGCAACTACAGAAAATGTTTGGTTGAGGTTATATGCTGCCAAACCAGTTATTAAATCTAAGGGTTCACATACTTTTCCCACCCTGCACTGTGAATGTTTACACGGTGTGTTCAATAAAGACCTGAAAACGTATACTTGTTTGTGTGTTATTAGTTTAATTAGTTTGTCTATTGTTGTGACTTAGATGAAGATCAGATAAAATGTTATGACCAATCTATGCAGAAATCCAGGTAATTCCAATGGGTTCACATACTTTTTCTTGCCACTGTACATAAGTATTGTTTTTCTCTCTTTGGGCTTTTGCCCAGTCCGTCTGGTCATTGTGGTTCCACTTGAGAATTATTATTATTGTGGTTAGTTAATGATGATGAATTATTTAAAAGGTCCCTCCCTATATCCCTTATTGTCAACTGAGTCATCTTAGTTAAAGTTAGGGTTACGTTTAGGCATTAACTCCAAAATCTTTAGGTTAGGCATTAACTCAGAATGATTGAGGTCATGTTTAAGGCTTGGGTTAGGCTTTAGAACTTGCAACATCTAGAATCAGAGGCAGATGCTTATGCCCATCCGCCATCCCCTTCCACAACGACCTAGTAAAACTGAAACTACTTGAAGGTAACAATGCTCACTCTTGACCCTAGTGGCCAGTTCCCACGTAATCTCCCGACGTCCTCAGACATGGACGGACGTTGAATACTGACTTGTATCACGGGTGACCTGGCTGTTGTATCACCACCCTCAATGGTGGTCAGGTTATCAAGCGTAAGTCAATCCATTAGTCCAACCTCCTACTTCTTTGTTGTCCTGGGGAGTGTGGCCTGAGTGAGTGATGGATGACTTCATTGGGTGGTCCTCTAAATAGTGGGACAGTGGGCATCTCCATGGTAACAGTTTTGTGGTAGGTATGGTCTGGAAGAGGTCCAGAGATCCTGTGTGTGTGTGTGTGTGTGTGTGTGTGTGTGTGTGTGTGTGTGTGTGTGTGTGTGTGTGTGTGTGTGTGTGTGGTGTGTGTGTGTGTGTGTGTGTGTGTGTGTTTGTGTGGTTAGAGGAGTTTATGTGGTTAACCAGACTAGCCAGAGATAGCAAAGGGGTTACACTTTCACCTCTACTGTATCTCAGAGAGAGGTGGAGCGTGTAAGGAGTCTCTCTCTCTCTCTCTCTCTCTCTCTCTCTCTCTCTCTCTCTCTCTCTCTTTATTTCTCTCCTCTTCTTTCCCCCCCTCTATCTCCTCTCCTCTCTCTCATCCCTCTCCCCTATCCGTCCGTCTCTCTCCCTGCTACTGCAGACAGATAACATGTCTTTATCACACCCCTATCCACAGGGTTTGGAGATACCAGACCAACACTGACACACTCACACAGTGTCTTCACAGTCACACACTTCTGTTCAAACAAGCCAAATCAGACTTTGATCAGCATAAATTCAATTTGAGTGGAAGTTTGGATTTGCCCCTACATTAACAGTTTGATAGATGGGTGCAAAATTCTTCAGTCTGAAAACAGAACATCACGTCAGTCTATGAGCACTCCACGGAGGAAGTGCTGGACTGATGTCTGACACAGCTGATGGCAAACTGTTTTTCACACACCCGTGAAGAAAGGAGAGGAGCGGTGGAGGAGGGTGAGATTAAGCCTAGGTTTACATGACAGGAGGAACAGGAAAAATAGAAGAAAAAAACTGCAGAAAGTGGCATCTAGGGAGTTTGAGTGAAAACGCGAGTTCATCCCTGCACTGCTCAGAATGTCATAGAAAGATATTTAGTAGTGAGAGTTTTCTAAAGGAGACAAATAGAATGGGGAGTTTGTCAGATAGCGTCAGTCTGGCTATCTTCCCAGTTCTCTTCAAATAGATAGGAGATATCTCAGACACGTCATGGCCACATCAACACTGATAGGTGAGCCAAATATTGATATGCTCTATCTGTAGATAGATTGTCACTTTTACTTGTTGGGTCCTTACTGAACATGTGGCACTTACAACCTATAGTATGACATTTGGTTATGAATGACTCATGAAGCATCTATGAAGGTCTTATGAAGGGTTTATAAAGGCTTCATAAAACCTTCAATTGTAATTCCTTTGAATTGGGAGTTTATATTTCTATTGATCTGTTTACACGTCCATCCTTCATGTTGTTAGGCAGTGTTGTTAGGAATTAAATTACTCAGATGATATGGATGAAGTTGTTGAGAGTTTGTCTCCGGGGAATAGTTCCAACAGGCAGATGTGTATATTCTGTGTCTTGTTAAAGACACAGGGAGTCACGGAGTGTGTTTGTGGGTGTGCATGTGCATGTCCAGCCCTCTTCTACTCTTCATCTGAATGTTTACGTTGACACTTTTGTCCTTTATCTCATCCCCCCCCTCCTCCTTTCTTTCATCCCTCCCTCTTATCCCTCCTTCCCTCGCTCTTGGGTGGAATTCGCTGCCTGGCAGAACATGTTGGGATCTCTTCCTCTCCGCAGGTGTCACCTCTACACTTACAAAAAAGAAGTGCTGTCTAGAACCTTAAAGGGTTCTTCGGCTGACCCCAATAGGAGAACCCTTTGAAGAACCCTTTTTGGTTGCAGGTAGAACCCTTTTGTTTCCAGGTTGAACCCTTTTGGTTCTATGTAGAACCCTTTTGGGTTCCATGTAGAATCCTTTCAGAGGCCGAATAACTATTTTGGAACACTTTTTTCTACGAGTGTAGAACATTCCTCCACTAAGTGAGAAAACTGATCACTTTTGATTTGTGGTTCCTACCCCTACCCCCACACTCTCCTCACCCTCTCCTCCTCCCTGTGTGGATATGCATGGCCCAAGGGGGTGGAATGCAATAGAAGGCTGTCGGTGCCCAATGGTGTGTGTGTGTGTGTGTGTGTGTGTGTGTGTGTGTGTGTGTGTGTGTGTGTGTGTGTGTGTGTGTGTGTGTGTGTGTGTGTGTGTGTGGTGTGTGTGTGTGTGTGTGTATATTTCAGTGAAGGGTAAAAAGCGCCAGAGGTAACACTTACAGACCTAAGTCTAAATGACCTTAGATGGTTGAGATAGTCACAGGTTTTATTGAGGGTTAATATATGCTCCCTGGGGTTAAACAAAATAGGAGACATTTATGTGGTCGGAACAGCTATTTAGGAAAGTTCAGTTCTTAGCGGTGACTTCCTAAAAACATGAATATCTGAATGTTCAAAGTGGTAAAAAAAAAACGGTTTAAAAAATATGGGTTGCAGGGTTAAGTGAAAATAATAATGAAGGAAAATATATTAAAAAATATATATATAAAAAAAATTGAAAACCAAATCTGTTTTGAAATGGAAAAGCCAAAGCGTAGGCAGTAGGCAGTATCCTGTGGACCCTTGTGTGTGTGTGTGTGTGTGTGTGTGTGTGTGTGTGTGTGTGTGTGTGTGTGTGTGTGTGTGTGTGTGTGTGTGTGTGTGTGTGTGTGTGTGTGTGTGTGTGTGTGTGTGTGTGTGTGTGATCCGGTGTTTATGTTACCTGATGAAATTGCTGTACAATATGATCTTGTTTTCATCTGATGCACATTCAGATGTCATAAATCAGCACTGCAGAGCTCTCCCTGTCCTATGCCGTGCCTTGATTGTATTACTGTTGATGATATCTGGAAATGTGCATGTACACCCTGGCCCATCTACTGTTGCTAACCCCAATTCTAACTTGTGCTCTGATATCTGCTTCACTGATTTCTGCTCTCGTAAAAGCCTGGGTTTTCTGCACGTTAACACTAGAAGCTTATTACCTAAAATGGATCAATTGAACGTGTGGGTTCACAGCTCCAATCCAGATGTGTCGGTCATTACTGAGACGTGGTTAAGAAAGAGTGTTTTGAATACTGATGTTAACCTTTCTGGTTATAACCTTTTTCGCCAAGACAGATCTTCCAAAGGTGGGGGAGTGGCAATCTTTACCAAGGAACACCAAGTCTATCCCTAAACAATTTGATTTGCTGGTTTTAAGCATTAAACTTTCAAATAGTTCTTTGTTGACTGTTGCTGGGTGATATCGTCCTCCATCAGCACCAGCCTGTACCCTACCTGCCCTAAGCTCTCTCCTGGCTCCTTACACTACGTCTGAATTTTTCCTGCTAGGTGACCTAAACCAGGACATACTTAAACCACCTGACCAAGTCCTAAAGCAATGGGACTCCATACATTTTTCTCAGATTATTACCAATCCCACAAGGTATGACTCCAAACACCCAGAAATGGCTACTCTCCTTGATGTTATCCTCACAAATAATCCTGATAGGTATCAGTCTGGTGTTTTCTGTAATGACCTTAGTGATCACTGTTTTACAGCCTGTGTTCGTAATGGCTGCTCAGTGAAACGACCTGTCCTGATTTGTTATAGATGCTTGCTAAAACACTTTAATGAGCAAGCCTTCCTTCATGAATTGGCTTCTATAATATGGTATAGAATACTCAGACTGACTGGCTCTCATTCAGGCAAATGAGAAATAAGTGCACTCAGGCTATCAAAGTTTGTTACTTTAAGGAGCAGTTCTCTCTCTGTGGGTCTAACCCCTAGAAGTTCTGTAAAATGGTTAAAGACCTGGGGAATAAACCCTCCTCCTCACAGCTGCCCATGTCCCTTAATGTTGATGATGTGGTTGTTACTGACAAGAAGCACATGGCTGAGCTCTTTAATCACCACTTCATCAAGTCAGGATTCCAATTTGACTCAGCCATGCCTCCTTGCCCGTCCAAAATTTCCTCATCTCTGCTGTCTCAGCCACAGTCACCATCACCATGGGAATACCCCAAGGCTCAATCCTAGGCCTCACGCTCTTCTCAATTTACATCAACAACATAGCTCAGGCAGTAGGAAGCTCTCTCATCCATTTAAATGCAGATGATACAGTCTTATACTCAGCTGGCCCCTCCCCTGATTTTGTGTTAAATGCTCTACAACAAAGCTTTCTTAGTGTCCAACAAGCTTTCTCTACCCTTAACCTTGTTCTGAACACTTCCAAAACAAAGGTCATGTGGTTTGGTAAGAAGAATGCCCCTCTCCCCACAGGTGTGATTACTACCTCTGAGGGTTTAGAGCTTGATGTAGTCACCTCATACAAGTACTTGGGAGTATGTTTAGACGGTACACTGCCCTTTTCTCAGCACATATCAAAACTGCCGGCTAAAGTTAAATCTAGACCTAATTTCCTCTATTGTAATCGCTCCTCTTTCACCCAGTTGCCAAACTAACCCTGATTCAGATGACCATCCTACCCATACTAGATTATGGAGACTTAATTTATAGATCGGCAGGTAAGGGTGTTCTCGAGCGACTAGATGTTCTTTACCATTTGTCCATCAGATGTGCCACCAATACTCCTTATAGGACACATCACTGCACTCTATACTCCTCTGTAAACTGGTCATCTCTGTATACCCGTCGCAACACCAACTGGTTGATGCTTTTTTATAAAACCCTCTTAGGCCTCACTCCCCCTATCTGAGATATCTGCAGCCCTCATCCTACACATACGACACCCGTTCTGCCAGTCACATTCTGTTAAAGGTCCCCAAAGCACACACATCCCTGGGTCGCTCGTCTTTTCAGTTCGCTGCAGCTAGCGACTGGAACGAGCTGTAACAAACACTCAAACTGGACAGTTTTATCTCAATCTCTTCATTCAAAGACTCAATGATGGACATTCTTACTGACAGTTGTGGCTGCTTTATGTGATGTATTGTTGTCTCTACCTTCTTGCCCTTTGTGTTGTTGTCTGTGCCCAATATTGTTTGTACCATGTTTTGTGCTGCTACCATGTTGTGTTGCTACCATGCCGTGTTGTCATGTGTTGCTGCCTTGCTATGTTGTTGTCTTAGGTCTGTCTTTATGTAGTGTTGTGTTGTCTCTCTTGTCATGATGTGTGTTTTGTCCTATATTTATATATTTTAAAATTATACAAATTTTAATCCCAGCCCTCGTCCCCGCAGGATGGCCTTTTGGTAGGCCATCATAGAAAATAAGAATTTGTTCTTAACTGACTTGCCTAGTTAAATAAAGGTTAAATAAATAAAAATTAAATGAATCTCTCTTGGTCTTGCTGCACTCTCTCAGTCAGGGGAACATACCTTAGGTCTGGAGGATGCAAGAAGCAAAGGTTTCTATCTATTCCCTCTCTCCTTCTCTCGCTCTTTCGCTCTCGCTCTCTCTCTCTCTCTCTCTCGCTCTCCCCCTCTCTCGCTCTCCCCCCTCTCTCTCGCTCTCCCCCTCTCTCTCTCCCCCTCTCTCTCTGTTCTGACTTTGTGTTCTCTGTTTTCACTTTTTTGTGTGGGTGGATGGAGGTGGGCTACCTAGGGCTGCAGTCCAGCTCCTTTCTCTCTCTCTCTCTCTCTCTCTCTCTCTCTCTCTCTCTCTCTCTCTCTCTCTCTCTCTTCTCCTGTACCTCTCATATGACACTCACAGGAGTTCTAAACTGCCCCTTCCTCATATTATTCTCTCTCTCTCTCTCTCTCTCTCCTCTCTCTCTCTCTCTCTCTCTCTCTCTCTCTCTCTCTCTCTCTCTCTGTGTCTCTCTCTCTCTCTCTCTCTCTCTCTCTCTCTCTCTCTCTCTCTCTCTCCTTCTTCCTCTCCTTGGGTTTCTTCGCAGGTCATATAACCTAAGGCCCTTACAATGAGATCGTTAGGAGACCTATAAACTATACAGTCAGGGCCATTATTATTTGCCATAAGGCACTCAAGTAATACTGCAAAAAACATTTTGTCCTTAATACAAAGCGTTATGCTTTGGGCAAATCCAACGCAACGCATCACTGAGTACCGCTCTTCATATTTTATAGCATGGTGGTAGCTGCATTATGTTATGGGTATGTTTGTCATCGGCAAGGACTAGGGAGTTTTTTTTAGGATAAAAAGAAACAGAATACAGCTATAAGCAAACAAAAATTCCTAGAGGAAAATCTGGTTCAGTCTGCTTTGCAACTGACACAGGGAGACAAATTCACCTTTCAGCAGGACAATAACCTTAAACACAAGGCCAAATCTACACTGGAGTTGCTTACCAAGACGACGTTGAATGTTCCTGAGTGGCCTAGTCACAGTTTTGACTTAAATCGACTTGAAAATATATGGCTTGACTTGAAAATGCCTGTCTAGCAATGATCAACACTCAATTTGACAGTGCTTGAAGAATTTTAAAAAGAATAATGGGCAAATATTTTACAATCCAGGTGTGCAAAGCTCTTGGAGACTTACAAAAAAATACTATGCCAAAGTTGTTTCTACAAAGTATTGACTCACGGGTGTGAATACTTATGTAAATGAAATATTTCAGTATTTCATTTTCAATAAATTTGCTAACCATTCTAAAAACACTGTCATTATGGGGTATTGTGTGTAGATGGGTGAGCAATTTTTTTTAATCCATTTTGAATTCAGTCTGTAACATAACAAAATGTGGAATTAGTCAAAGGATATGAATACTTTCTGAAGGCACTGTGTTACACAAAGATCTAAATTGATCTATACTCCGATTGCCCAAGCAATACTCATACCCACTAACTATAGCTAGTCTTATGCTCTGTTCCATTGCACACTCCACTCGCTCTGTCATTAATACATTGTGTACTGGAATATCCACCAGATCTTATATTTACAACTTTGTGTTTGTAATGTTAAGGTGATAACCCTAGTTTGACCTTGCAAAGCTGTCATGAGATAGGCTACCCTTGCTGTCTTGAATCTTTACTGACTTCTATAAAACAGACAGTGTGTGGGATAGGATGACAAGTCATACCTGCAGAGACCCAGGAATGTGTTGCAATGCCCTCTCTGTGCAGTATAAACACAATGAAGGTTAAGACCATTCAACAAATGTGTGTCGGGGTGGAACGGTGATGACAGTCTTTATTTGTGTTTTTAGCAGTGTTTATCACATCTAAAATCACTGATAGGAGCACATTAGATCTTGGACATCTATATTGTGTTTGTTAGCTAGCACCTGAATCAGTGCAATGTTTGTATGTTTTCTCCTTTAGAACCTATGAAATAACCATACATCTTCCAGTTGTAGTTCTAGTGGTTGCATGGTGAATGTCCCACACTGGCATCGTTTCAAATATCAAACCTCTCTATAGAACAGTGTAAGCTTGTCCCCTTATTGGTTGAGGTAAATATAAGGTCAGAGTTAAGCGCAACACAAAAGCTGAGGGCTGGCGTGTAATTGGTGGGGGTCGTGGCTTAACATTCCTTCTTCTTAAGGTTTGTTTATCACACTTTGTCTACTTTAGAAAAAGGAGAAAAGGGGAAGAGAGGGAAGGGTTATTCTTCCTACTGTCTCCTGTATCTATCTGTGCCCTTGAAGCATCTTTGAAAAGGTGACGTGAGCCTACCAGTTGAGCTAAATGCCTTTTATGCTCGCTTCGAGGCAAGCAACACTGAAGCATGCATGAGAGCACCAGCTGTTCTGGATGACTGTGTGATAACGCTCTCGGTAGCCGATGTGAGCTAGACCTTTAAACAGGTCAACATTCACAAAGCCACGGGCCCAGGCCAGATGGATTACCAGGACGTGTACTTAAAGCATGCACGGACCAACTGGCAAGTGTCTTCACTGACATTTTCAACCTCTCCCTGAGTCTGTAATACCTACATGTTTCAAGCAGACCACCATAGTCCATGTACCCAAGGAAGCGAAGGTAACCTGCCTAAATGATTATCACCCCGTAGCACTCACGTCGTTAGCCATGAAGTGCTTTGAAAGGCTGGTCATGGCTCACATCTACAGCATCCTCCCAGATACCCTAGACCCACTCCAATTCGCATACCGCCCTAACAGATCCACAGATGACGCAATCTCAATTGCACTCCACACTGCCCTTTCCCACCTGGACAAAAGGAACACCTATGTGAGAATGCTGTTCATTGACTACAGCTCAGAGTTCAACACCATAGTACCCACGAAGCTCATCACTAAGCTAAGGACCCTGGGACTAAACACCTCCCGCTGCAACTGGAAACTGGACTTTCTGACGGGCCGCCCCCAGGTGTTAAGGATAGGCAACAACACATCTGCCATGCTGATCCTCAACACTGGGGCCATTCAGAGGCGTGTACTTAGTCCCCTCCTGTACTCCCTGTTCACCCATGACGGTGTGGCCAAACATGACTCCAACACCATCATTAAATTTGCTGACGACACAACAGTGGTAGGCCTGATCACCGATAACAATGAGACAGCCTATAGGGAGGAGGTCAGAGAACTGGCAGTGTGGTGCCAGGACAAAAACCTCTCCCTCAATGTGAGCAAGACAAAGGAGCTGATCGTGGACTACAGGAAAAGGCAGGCCGAACAGTCCCCCATTAACATCAACGGGGCTGTAGTGGAGCAGGTCGAGAGTTTCAAGTTCCTTGGTGTCCACATCACCAACGATCTATCATGGTCCAAACACATCAAGACAGTCGTGAAGAGGGCACAACAAACCCCCCCCCAGGAGACTGAAAAGATTTGGCATGGGACCCAGATCCTCAAAAGTTCCACAGCTGCACCATCGAGAGCATCCTGACCGGTTGCATCACCGCCTGGTATGGCAACTGCTTGGCATCTGACCATAAAGCGCTACAGAGGGTAGTGCGTATGGCCCAGTGCACCACTGGGGCCAAGCTTCCTGCAATCCAGGACCTACAGTATATAATAGGCGGTGTCAGAGGAAAGCCCATAAAATTGTCGGAGACTCCAGTCACCCAAGTCATAGACTGTTTTCTCCGCTACAGCACGGCAAGCAGTACCGGAGCACCAAGTCTAGGACCAAAAGGCTCCTTAACAGCTTATACCCCCAAGCCATAAGACTGCTGAACAATTTATCAATTATTACATTGACCCCCCCCCCCCCCCCCCCCCCCCCACACTCCATTTGTTTTGTACACTGCTGCTACTCGCTGTTTATTATCGATGCATAGTCACTTCACCCCTACCGGCATGTACAAATGACCTCTAACCTGTACCCCCACACTCTGACTCGGTGCCAGTACCCCCTGTATATAGCCTCGTTATTGTGTTCATTTGTATTATTTTTTACTTTAGTTTATTTGGTAAATATCTTAACTCTTCTTGAACTGCACTGTTGGTTAAGGGCTTGTAAGTAAGCATTTCATGGTAAGGTCTACACTTGTTGTATTCGGCGCATGTGACAAATAAAGTTTGATTTGATTTATTCTTGTGAGTGAGGTGGGACGCCATTTTGGTTTTGGGTGGAAGTGTTGTCTTAGCTTGTCGGACATGCCTAGTCTTTTCTCTCTTAATGCCAGCGACCCTCTGGCCGTTTTCCCCCTTCTCCCTTCTCTCTCTATCTCTCGGCACCACCACCCCTCCCTGCAGAGTTTGTCTCTCTCTCTCTCTCCCTCTCTCTCTTTGTGTTTCAGTAGATAGTTTACGTGGCCACAATAGATCCCCCTATAGGCCTGTTTTTAAGCTAAACCAACAGATCCGTTCCATCTTTGCTTTGATGATCCTTATGATTCCTACAACATCATTACTTCAATCATTTCACCATAATACGGTTCATAACAAATATAAAAAGTAAAGTGCCTGTGCAAGGGAAACTAATCTTCTCTTCTTTGCCCTAGGTAGACTAAAGTCAGTTACAAATATTTTCATGCTGTGACCCTATATCTAAAGTTGACTATAGAGAGCAAACATTTTAGCCTCACAATAAGAGAGACTGCATTATAATCCTTATGGTAAGACTCCAGAAACGTTAATGCGTGTGTTTATAGCATGTAATAAAGCATTATAACCACAAACAGCCTTGTATAAAGCTAGGAGCTAGGAGGATCCAGCCACAACACAACCCATCATTTAGGGGACATCGACACGCTATGGTGCAGCTGATAGACCTGTGTCAATGTTACCAGCCATGTAGAACCCTCCCTCTGTGTGTTCCCTTCTTTTTACCCTGTAATTTAGCTTCCTCCCTCCCTTTTTCCATCCCTCTATTCGTCTCATTTCATCCCTTGTTCCCCAGCTCATGCCAGGCCAGGTAATCCACCCAGCCGGCTACATCATCCCTCCTCTGTTCATCCCTCCTTCCCTCCCTTACCTTCTTCTCTGAGCTATTCTTTCCACTGATGGATAAGGTAATTCACAGGCTGCCTCTCCAATGGCACCCTATTCCCTTTATAGTGCACTACTTTTGACCAGGGCCCATACACGCTTAGGAAAAAAAGGGTGCCAAAAGGGTTTTTCAGCTGTCCCAATTAGAGGTCGACCCATTATGATTTTTCAACGCCGATACCGATACCGATTATTGGAGGGCCAAAAAAGCCGATACCGATTTAATCGGCTGATTTAAAAAAAAAAAAAAAAATTTTATTTATTTATTTGTAATAATGACAATTACAACAATACTGAATGAACACTTTTAGTTTAACTTAATATAAATACATCACTAAAATCAATTTAGCCTCAAATAAATTATCAAACATGTTCAATTTGGCTTAAATAATGCAAAAACAAAGTGTTGGAGAAGAAAGTAAAAGTGCAATTTGTGCCATATAAAAAAGCTAACGTTTAAGTTCCTTGCTCTGAGGGGTGGCCAGTCCTCTTCTGGCTGTGCTGGGTGGAGATTATAACAGAACATGGCCAAGATGTTCAAATGTTCATAAATGACCAGTATGGTCAAATAATAATAATCACAGTAGTTGTTGAGGGTGCAACAGGTCAGCACTTCAGGAGTAAATGTCAGTTGGCTTTTCATAGCCGATCATTGAGAGTATCTCTACCGCTCCTGCTGTCTCTAGAGAGTTGAAAACAGAAGGTCTGGGACAGGTAGCACGTCCGGTGAACAGGTCAGGTTTCCATAGCCGCAGGCAGAAAAGTTGAAACTGGCGCAGCAGCACTGCCAGGTGGACTGGGGACAGCAAGGATTCATCATGCCAGGTAGTCCTGAGGCATGGTCCTAGTGCTCAGGTCCCCCGAGAGAGAGAGAAAGAGAGAATTTGAGAGAGCATACTTAAATTCACACAGGACACTGGAAAAATACTGTAGATATAACAGACTGACCCTAGCCCCCGACACATAAACTACTGCAGCATAAATACTGGAGGCTGAAACAGGAGGGGTCAGGAGACACTGTGGCCCCATCCGATGATACCCCCGGACAGGGCCAAACAGGCAGGATATAACCCCACCCACTTTGCCAAAGCACAGCCCCCACACCACTAGAGGATATCTTCAACCACCAACTTACCATCCTGAGACATGGCCGAGTATAGCCCACAAAGATCTCCGCCACGGCACAACCCAAGGGGGAGCGCCAACCCAGACAGGAAGACCACGTCAGTGACTCAACCCACTCAAGTGACGCACCCCTCCTAGGGACAGCATGGAAGAGCACCAGTAAGCCAGTGACTCGGCCCCTGTAATAGGGTTAGAGGCAGAGAATCCCAGTGGAGAGAGGGGAACCGGCTAGGCAGAGACAGCAAGGGCGGTTCGTTGCTCCAGTGCCTTTAGGAGGCCTGCATCTTGTGACCGTAGCGTACGTGTACGTATGTACGGCAGGACCAAATCGGAAAGATAGGTAGGAGTAAGCCCATGTAATGCTTTGTAGGTTAGCAGTAAAACCTTGAAATCAGCCCTTGCCTTAAGGCCAGTGTAGAGAGGCTAGCACTGGAGTAATATGATACATTTTTGGGGTTCTAGTCAGGATTCTAGCAGCCGTATTTAGCACTAACTGAAGTTTATTTAGTGCTTTATCTGGGTCGACCTCTAGTCCCAATAGGATAACCACCTTTTTGGTTCCAGCGAGAACCCATTTTGGTTCCACGTAGAACCCCTTTGAGTTCCATGTAGAACCCTCTGTGGAAAGGTTCCTACATGGAAACCAAAAGGGTTTTTAAAAGCGTTCTCCTATGGCAGGGTTCCCCAACTTGCGGCCCACGGGTGATTTTATTTGGACCCACAATTTTTCTGAGCAAATAAATCATAATTGTTGGACATAATCTACAAGTCTCTGCTAGGTAAAGCCCCGCCTTATCTCAGCTCACTGGTCACCATAGCAGCACCCACCCGTAGCACGCTTTCCAGCAGGTATATCTCACTGGTCACCCCCAAAGCCAATTCTTCCTTTGGCAGCCTCTCCTTCCAGTTCTCTGCTGCCAATGACTGGAACGAACTGCAAAAATCTCTGAAGCTGGAGACTCTTACCTCCCTCATTAGCTTTAAGCACCAGCTGTCAGAGCAGCTCACAGATCACTGCACCTGTACATAGCCCATCCAATCTACCTCTTCCCCATCCTGTATGTATTTATTTATCTTGCTCCTTTGCACCCCAGTATCTCAAATTGCACATTCATCTTCTGCACATCCTACTATTCCAGTGTTTAATTGCTATATTGTAATTACTTTGCCACCATGGCCTATTTATTGCCTTACCTCTCTTATCCTACCTCATTTGCAAATGCTGTATATAGATTTTTCTACTGTATTATTGATTATATGTTTGTTTATTCCATGTGTAACTCTGTGTTGTTGTATGTGTCGAACTGCTTTGCTTTATCTTGGCCAGGTCGCAGTTGCAAATGAGAACTTGTTCTCAACTAGCCTACCTGGTTAAATAAAGGTGAAATCATTTTTTTTCTATTAAAGACTGTAAAAAGACCAGAAAATCAGCTCCAAGTGATTTAATTTTGGAAATCTGTTCCAAAGTATAGCCACACATAATAGAGAGATACACTACTTGACCAAAAGTATGTGGACACCTGCTCGTTGAACATCTCATTCCAAAATCATGGGCATTAATATGGAGTTGGTCCCCCATTTGCTGCTACAACAGCTTCCACTCTTCTGGGAAGGCTTTCCACTAGATGTTGCTTCCATTCAGCCACAAGATCATTAGTAAGGCTGGTCACTGTTGTTGGGCGATTAGGCCTGGCTCGCAGTCGCCGTTCTAATTCATCCCAAAGGTGTTCGATGGGGTTGAGGTCAGGACTGTGCAGGCCAGTCAAGTTCTTCCACAACAATCTCAACAAACCTTCTGTATGGACCGCGCTTTGTGCACGAGGGCATTGTCAAGCTGAAACATGAAAGGGCATTCTCCAAACTGCTGTCACAAAGTTGGAAGCACGAAATCGTCTAGAATGCCATTGTGTGCTGTAGCATTAAGATTTCCCTTCAATGGAACTAAGGGGCTTAGCCTGAACCACGAAAAACAGTCCCAGACCATTATTCCTCCTCCACCAAACTTTACAGGGCACTATGCATTCGGGCAGGTAGCGTTCTGGTATCCGCCAAACTCGTCGGTCGGGCTGCCCGTCGGTGAAGCTTTCAAACAGTTCACTTTCATAGCAGCCACATAAAAACAGCATGATCCCTTAGCTCGTTGTACATATAATTCCTTCTCGCAACAATCTATGCCATTCTCCTCCTCTCACCTTTTCCCTTCACTTGTGGACTTCAGTGCACAACACATCAGGCGAAAAAACCTTTCCAAGCCAAACCTTCATATCATGACCGCTAACCGCTACACACAGCCAACATCGTTGTCACATCATTGTCAACTAGAACTATTAGAACTAACACGTTTGTAAACCTACGGCTACATTCATGCAGTGCAGTGTACAGTCAGAAATCAGTTTAGCAGTTACACCGGCGTGCCCTGGTGGCAATACATTTATAAAACCAAAAGCTTATCTTGACTTGAAAGAGTTCCAGTGCTGGATAGCCATAGCCAGCTAGCTAACATAGCATCCCTCTCTGTTTGAGACAGGTGTTTTAGTAGGCTAAACTAGCTAGCTGCATAAGCAGTTTAAAAAGTACACCAGCAGACCCCGGTGGCAATAATTAATACAACTAAAAATGGAGCTTGACTTGAAAGAGTTCCTGTGTTGGATCGCCATTGCCAGCTAACTAACATAGCATCCTAATCTGTTTGAGCCAGGTGTTTAAGTAGGCTAAACTAGCTGGCTGCATTTACATTTACATTTAAGTCATTTAGCAGACTCTCTTATCCAGAGCGACTTACAAATTGGTGCATTCACCTTATAATATCCAGTGGAACAACCACTTTACAATAGTGCATCTAAATATTTTAAGGGGGGGGTTAGAAGGATTACTTTATCCTATCCCAGGTATTCCTTGAAGAGGTGGGGTTTCAGGTGTCTCCGGAAGGTGGTGATTGACTCCACTGTCCTGGCGTCGTGAGGGAGCTTGTTCCACCATTGGGGTGCCAGAGCAGCGAACAGTTTTGACTGGGCTGAGCGGGAACTGTGCTTCCTCAGAGGTAGGGAGGCGAGCAGGCCAGAGGTGGATGAACGGAGTGCCCTTGTTTGGGTGTAGGGCCTGATCAGAGCCTGAAGGTACGGAGGTGCCGTTCCCCTCACAGCTCCGTAGGCAAGCACCATGGTCTTGTAGCGGATGCGAGCTTCGACTGGAAGCCAGTGGAGAGAGCGGAGGAGCGGGGTGACGTGAGAGAACTTGGGAAGGTTGAACACCAGACGGGCTGCGGCGTTCTGGATGAGTTGTAGGGGTTTAATGGCACAGGCAGGGAGCCCAGCCAACAGCGAGTTGCAATAATCCAGACGGGAGATGACAAGTGCCTGGATTAGGACCTGCGCCGCTTCCTGTGTGAGGCAGGGTCGTACTCTGCGAATGTTGTAGAGCATGAACCTACAGGATCGGGTCACCGCCTTGATGTTGGTGGAGAACGACAGGGTGTTGTCCAGGGTCACGCCAAGGCTCTTAGCACTCTGGGAGGAGGACACAAGGGAGTTGTCAACCGTGATGGCGAGATCATTTGCTAGCTAAGTGAAAGTTAAACAAATAAAAAATATAACCAAATATAGCTAGCTCTCTCCCTTTCTCTCTCTCTTGCTTCTCCTTAATTTTTGAACAAATTAATTTGTTCAAAACTGTTCAACTATTGTCTTTCTCTCTCTTTGAGTCAACGACTCACCACACTTTATGCAAGGAAGTGCTAGCTAGCTGTAGCTTATGCTTTCAGTACTAGATTCATTCCCTGATCCTTTGATTGGGTGGACAACATGTCAGTTCATTCTGCAAGAGCTCTGATAGGTTGGAGAACATCCTCCAGAAGTTGTCATAATTACAGTGTAAGTCTATGGAAGGGAGTGAGACCATGAGCCTCCTAGGTGTTGTATTGAAGTCAATGTACCCAGAGGAGGAAGGAAGATAGCTGTCCTCCGGCTACACTATGGTGCTACCCTACAGTGCGGAGGCTACTGTAGACCTTCATTGCAAAACAGTGTGTTTTAATCAATTATTTGGTTATGTGAATATATTTAATATAGTTTCATCTAAAAATGATAACTTTTTAAATGTTTCACTATTTTGATTTTTAAGAAATTCACTGAGGATGGTCCTCCCTTTCCTCCTCTGAGGAGCCTCCACTGGGTGACTTTGGCTATATGGAACCGAAGTAGGTCTTGAGGATGAGTGTGCGCGCAGCCATGATCCTGTGGTGTGCACGTGGTCTGCACATGGGACTACCAGACCATCCTCGTGGACTTTGGTGGTTCAATAAGAAAAAAATAACTACATTTTGAGTGTGTAAAAACAAGATAAGATATTATGCAGACTAAATGTTTAATTTACACTGTTGGTGTTTTCTGCTATTGAAATATTTTGTCAGTGGCAGTTGTTGTTAAATGTGGAGCTGTAAAAAAAAATATTCCAGGTGCATTTTTCAGAAGAGAAATAAAACATGTCTAAGCTTTCTCATTACTATCAGGATCGTTTTTTTGTAATTACATATGAAGTATTTCAATATTGTGCAACTAAATAAACATAATGTCTCTTGAAATTAAGAAACGAGGATATTTCTAGCTCAGAGGGGGACAAATGTAAGGATTGGAATTGGATGTTAGTGATTGATTAAGAGATAATTGAGATGGTGGTTGCCTGTCAAAAATAATTATTGTAGAGCTCCTGTATGCTGCCTCTGTCTGGCCTTAACTTTCATAAGTTGACAGTCCACTCTCTGAATCCTCTAAATGGAGCGTTACACCATTGTATCAACACACTTGTCACTTCCATTTAACAATTCAAAATCGCTTTGGCACAGTAGGCATCAAGTCACTTGCTGATAATGTTGCATAAAATGCTGCATTTAAAAAAATATATATTTCACCTTTATTTAAGCAGGTAGGCCAGTTGAGAACAAGTTCTCATTTACAACTGCGACCTGGCCAAGATAAAGCAAAGCAGTGCGACACAAACAACAACACAGAGTTACACATGAAATAAACAAAGGTACAGTCAATAACACATTAGAAAAGTCTATATACAGTGTGTGCAAATGAGGTAAGATTAGGGAGGTAAGGTAATAAATAGGCCGTAGTGGCGAAGTAATTACATTTTAGCAATTAAACACTGGAGTGATAGATGTGCAGAAGATGAGATACTGGGGTGCAAAGGAGAAACAAAAAATAAATAACAATATGGGGATGAGGTAGTTGGATGGGCTATGTACCGGTGCAATGATCTGTAAGCTGCTCTGACAGCTGAAGCTTAAAGTTAGTGAGGGAGATATGAGTCTCCAGCTTCAGTAATTTTTGCAATTCGTTCCAGTCATTGGCAGCAGAGAACTGGAAGGAAAGGCGGCCAAAGGAGGAATTGGCTTTGGGGGTGACCAGTGAAATATACCTGCTGGAGCACGTGCATACGGGTGGGTGCTGCTATGGTGACCAGTGAGCTGAGATAAGGCGGGGCTTTACCTAGCAAAGACTTATAGATGACCTAGAGCCAGTGGGTTTGGCGACGAATATGAAGCGAGGACCAGCCAACAAGAGCATACAGATCGTAGTGGTGGGTAGTATATGGGGCTTTGGTGACAAAACGGATGGCACTGTGATAGACTGCATCCAATTTGCTGAGTAGAGTGTTGGAGAATATTTTGTAAATGACATCGCCAAAGTCAAGGATCGGTAGGATAGTCAGTTTTACGAGGGTATGTTTGGCAGCATGAATGAAGAATGCTTTGTTGTGAAATAGGAAGCCGATTCTAGGTTTAATTTTGGATTGGAGATGCTTAACGTGAGTCTGAAAGGAGAGTTTACAGTCTAACCAGACACCAAGGTATTTGTAGTTGTCCACATATTCTAAGTCAGAACCGTCCAGAGTAGTGATGCTGGGCGGGCAGGCTGGTGCGGGCAGCGATCGGTTGAAGAGCATGCATTTAGTTTTACTTGCATTTAAGAGAGTTGTATGCCATTGAAGCTTGTCTGGAGGTGTCCACAGTGTCCAACGAAGGGCCAGAAGTATACAGAATGGTGTCGTCTGCGTAGTGGTGGATCAGAGAATCACCAGCAGCAAGAGCAATGTATACAGAGAAAAGAGTCGGCCCGAGAATTGAACCCTGTGGCACACCCATAGAGACTGCCAGAGGTCCGCACAACAGGCCCTCCGATTTGACACACTGACCTCTATCTGAGAAGTAGTTGGTGAACCAGGCGAGGCAGTCATTTGAGAATCCAAGGCTGTTGAGTCTGCCGATAAGAATGTGGTCATTGACAGAGTCGAAAGCCTTGGCAAGGTCGATTAATACAGCTGCACAGTATTGTCTTTAATCGATGGTGGTTATGATATCGTTTAGGACCTTGAGCGTGGCTGAGGTGCACTCATGACCAGCTCGGAAACCAGATTGCATAGCGGAGAAGGTACGGTGGTATTCGAAATGGTCTGTGATCTGTTTGTTAACTTGGCTTTCGAAGACCTTAGAAAGGTAGGGTAGGATAGATATAGGTCTGTAACAGTTTGGGTCTAGAGTGTCTCCCCCTTTGAAGAGGTGGATGACCGCGGCAGCTTTCCAATCTTTGGGGATCTCAGACGATACGAAAGAGACGTTGAACAGGCTAGTAATAGGTGTTGCTACAGGTCTATAATTTTCATTGAACACAATCAAGAGAGGGTCCAGATTGTCTGGTCCAGCTGATTTGTAGGGGTCCAGATTTTGCAGCTCTTTCAGAACATCAGCCATCTGGATTTGGGTGAAGGAGAAATGGGGAGGCTTGGGCACGTTTGCTGTGGGGGGTGCAGAGCTGTTGACCGGGGTAGGGTTAACCAGGTGGAAAGCATGGCCAGCCGTAGAGAAATGCTTATTGAAATTCTCGATTATCGTGGATTTATCGGTGGTGACAGTGTTTCCTAGCCTCAGTGCAGTGGGCAGCTGGGAGGAGGTGCTCTTATTCTCCATGGACTTTACAGTGTCCTAGAACTTTTTGGAGTTTGTGCTACAGGATGTAAATTTCTGTTTGAAAAAGCTTGCCTTTGCTTTCCTAACTGCCTGTGTATATTGGTTCCTAATTTCCCTGAAAAGTTGCATATCGCGGGGGCTATTTGATGCTAATGCAGTACACCACAGGATGTTTTTGTGCTGGTCAAGGGCAGTCCGGTCTGGAGTGAACCAAGGGCTATATCTGTTCCTGTTTCTAAATTTTTTGAATGGGGCATGCTTATTTAAGATGGTGAGGAAAGCACTTTTAAAGAATAACCAGGCATCCTCTACTGACGGAATGAGGTCAGTGTCCTTCCAGGATACCCGGGCCAGGTTGATAAGAAAGGCCTGCTCGCTGAAGCATTCAAAGTTTAGAAGGTCTATAATTTTCATTGAACACAATCAAAGTTAACATAAGTCCTAGATGCTTTCAGTTGCTCAACTTATAGGCATGCCCAATTTAGGCAACTTTTTGAACAACATGATGTTACACTCCAAAGGGATAAGTTGAAATAACATGCTGTAGGTAATTTAATAATCAAAATAAAAATGTGTTTATTTTTTAGCGTAGTGGTTATAAATATTTAGGCATATCATTTGAAATAGGCCTTGTGAAGGTATTGTCAAAAGGGCAAGAGATAGTGTTGCATGTTGGTTAGAGATTATTTATGGACTGATCAAAATCCAAATATCAAAACATTCTTTTAACAACTCCAAAGCAATTGCATGTGGCGCAGGAACCACTGATTCGCTGCATTTTTCCATTATCAAGACACCTGCTGGTAACTCTTAACTGGTTAGGATAGCTCTTGAGGTATCCTAAATATCTGTCGACTAGGTGGGACTCTTCTGACTAAAAAGGCTTCATGCATAGCTTTTATTTTTACCCATAAAAGTAGGAGTAAAATGTCTAAATTTTCAGCATTTACGACCAATTTTCTACTCTACACTTTGTGCATATGGGCCCTGGGTTTTAACAGGCTCTGAAAGGATACAGGTAGATAAGTCACTCAGTAACAGTCAGTTGGCCCAGTACCCATAACACTGCTGGGGCTTGCCCGCTAACCCAGCTAGAATTGGTTGGCTTCCCTGGCCTAACCCTGACTGAGAATTCATCCTGAGCTAGCATAGCGCTTTGCTACTGTAGGTCTACTTGGCCTGCTACTAAAGAAATGTGCTTAGTGCTATGCCACTGTAGGCCTACTTGGCCTGCTACTAAAGAATTAGCCTAGCGCTATGCCACTGTCGGCCTACTTGGCCTGCTACTAAAGAATTAGCTGAGCGCTATGCCACCGTAGGCCTACTTGGCCTGCTACTAAAGAATTAGCTTAACACTATGCCACTGTAGACCTACTTGGCCTGCTTTGCAGTGCTAGCAATCAAAGAGAACTACAGAGTTAGCATATGACGCTACATCTCCATTCTCTACTACAAAGACTTACAGCTACCTAGTGACATAACCATTAGCAAAAGCTTTGTTATCTAACAGACTCAGCTTCATTATTAGCTTTCTTCTTGAATGAAAATGACCTATCTAGCCAGAGATCCCCCGGTTGTGAATGGAATTCCTACTGTAGCTAGCTCACTAGGCCTCTGGTGAATAGGCCTACTGTAGCTATCTCGCTTGTAAATAGAAGTCCATCTGGCTTTGTTCCTGTCCTTGGCTTTGACCAAAATGGCACCCTATTCCCTATATACTGCACTACTTTTTACCAGAGGCTTATGGGCTATGGGGAATAGGGACACAGCCACTGTCTTTCTACCGTGCCCAAAGGCATCTAGCTCACTAATGAGGAAGACAGATGACCATTGTCACATTGTCCCCACCCTGCCACGCACGCACGCACGCACACACACACACACACACACACACACACACACACACACACACACACACACACACACACACACACACACACACACACACACACACACACACACACACACACACACACACACACACCTGGCCGGTCAGCAACTGTGTTTGTCAACAGAGCCACCAGTTGCTCTACATATTTATTTAGTTGGCTCTCTGTTCCTAAAATAGCCTCCGCTAGCTAACGCATTAGCTAACTCACTGTGTGTGTGTGTTGGCCAGAGGAGAGGAAGAATGGAGAGAAAGCTTTCTATCAGAAAATAATGATTAGTGTGCTACTGTACTGTATACATTTATTAAAATAAAAAAAGTTGAAATGTTAACCTTTATTTAACTAGGCAAGTCAGTTAAGAACAAATTGTTATTTACAATGACGGCTTACCCCGGGCCAAACTCTCCCCTAACCCGGACGACGCTGGGACAATTGTGCGCCGCCCTATGGGACTCCCGATCACGGCCGGTTGTGATATAGCCCGGGATCAAACCTGGATCTGTAGTGATGCCTCTAGCACTGCGATGCAGTGCCTTAGGCCGCTGTGCCACTCGGTCATGACAAAGAGATGGAGAAAGGGAATGGGGGAGGGAAAGATACAGCATATAAAAGAAAGAAAGAGAAGAAGGTGGGTAAGATAAGTATTAGAAGAGTGTACACCCATATGTAGCTTATGTGGGACAGACTGAATGGATGGTTGTCCGTAAACGTTACATTTCCCAGTATTGTGCAAATCCCAAAATTGACTCCAATGCATTATATTACTTGAATGTTCTAGCTTTGGAAATTGACTTATAACATAACTCTGCTTACTTTATTAGCTATTATCACTGCAAGGCGTCCCATCCATCCATTCTGTATGTACAATAATTCAGTACATTCCTGCCAAGCTTTCTCCAGGGATTACATAGCATATTCCACTGTCTCCCCCTAAACCATGAACTAGAATCGGAATGGGAACAGAGCTACAGGTGCTAGCCGCCCTTCCAGTTAAATTAAACAGATCTGGGGTCAGTTTACCCAACACTCAAACCTAACCTTTACCATTAGGGAGTTAAGGTGATGTCTCTGTAATTTTGAACCTGGATCAGTGCTTAAAATGATGAAATATCTGACTGTGTATTAGTAGGTTAATACGGTCAACTTCTACCTAAGGCAGTGACTCGCTAGGTATTTTTCCCTGGAGGAAAGCATTCCCAAAGCATTCCCATTCCTGTCACATTCCCGACCGGTAACAGGGACAGGTCCAGGCTGAAACTGCGTCTGAAGGGCTAACGAACTGTTGCTAGGGGCGACAACTCATCAGCATTCCTCAACCCTCAACCTTATATCACCAGCGACACCCCCCCCTCCCCCCAACACCTCCCATCAGTAACTCGCCCCCTAGGCTCTAGCAGGGTCACCCACCTGTCTACCCCCTCCCCTCCTCCTCCTCTCTGTCTTTCCCTCTCTTTCTCTCTCTTCCTTCTCGCCACTCTAACCTCGTCTCCTACATCTATCCTTTTCACTATATACTTCTCTTACTCTCTTTCTCTTTTCCTCTCCCTCTTAGCCTGTCCTTTCCTCCACTTCATCTTACTTTCCCTCCACATCTCCTTCTTTCCTACCCCCTTTCCCTCTTCTCTCCCACCTCCTCCCCCTCCCTGAGCCGCTGGCTGCCTCCCTCTCACATGTGATCTCTCTCCCTCTCCCTCTCTCTCATGCTGCAGCATGAGAAATTAATATATATAAATGACTAAATAACTGCAATAACCATAAATCCTTGCTAGCAGGATCACTGAAAACCGCAGATGTATGGGATCATTTGTAGTTCAGAGGTCAGGGGTCACAGGTAGCTAATGTGAGGTGAAGAGCCTTTGGTGAGGTGTCATGATTTAGACGGTTCCTTGGTATATTACGTAAACCATCCCAACATTCCTTTCTGGTGGGACGGAACAGAACAGAAATGTGTCATAAAGGGAAAGTGCCTGTGGCCTGTGGTTCAGGACAGTTTAGAGTTTATCTGTGAAGCATTAGAGGGGTGATTTGAAGGTTTGATGATTTTAGGAAGGTCAACTAACTGATAAGACGAGGTGATTGAGGGAGCCATATAGCCACTCAGGATTTGAGCCGCTTTGTCTACAACGAGAGAAAGTGGAAGGATGTATCACAAAGGGCACCCTATTCATGTGGGCCCTAGTCAAAAGTAGAGAGGAAGTGGAAGTCTGTGTCACAAATGGCACCCTATTCATATGGGCCCTGGTCAAAAGTAGTGCACTGTAAAGGGAATAAGGTACCGTTTTGGATGCTTCCTAACTCTCTCTGAACTCCACTGATTACATTGGAGTCAGTTGTTAGAAGGATAGGAGTAGGAGAGGTCTGTTTTAGAGTTGGGTGAAGGAGGGTGTTTTGTGGAGACTTGAGGTCAAACCACAAATGGAAGGAAGTCAGCTGTCAATACAAGTGAGGTATAAGAAATGCAGTGGACAAAAACTTAGAGGAAAACTCCAAGATACAATATATATACAAAAGTATTTGGACACCTCTTCAAATTAGTGGATTTGGCTATTTCAGCCACACCCATTGCTGACCGGTGAAATAAAATAGAGCACACAGCCTTGCAATCTCCGTAGACAAACATTGGCAGTAGAATGGCCTTACTGAAGAGCTCAGTGACTTTCAACGTGGCACTGTCAGAGGATGCCACCTTTTCAACAAGTCAGTTTCTAAAATGTCTGCCCTGCTAGAGCTGCCGGTCAACTGTAAGTGCTGTTATTGTTAAGTGGAAACATTTAGGTGCAACATCAGCTCATCTGCAAAGTTGTAGGCCACACAAGCTCACAGAACGGGACCGCCGAGTGTTGAAGAGCGTAAAAATTGTCTGTCCTCGGTTGCAACACTCATTACCAAGTTCCAAACTGCCTCTGGAAGCAACTTCAGCGCAATAACTGTTCGTCTGGAGCTTCATTAAATGGGCTTCCATGGCCGAGCAGTCGCACACAAACATAAGATCACCATGCAGTGAAGACACGTTCTCTGGAGTGATGAATCACGCTTCACCATCTGGCAGTAAGACGGACAAATCTGTGTTTGGCGGATGCCAAGAGAACGCTACCTGCCCGAATGCATAGTGCCAACTGTAAAGTTTGGTGGTGGAGGAATAATGATCATGGTTGGGACTAGGCCCTTTAGTTCCATTGAAGGAAAATCTTAACGCTACAGCACATAATTACATTCTAGACGATTCTGTGGTTCCAACTTTGTGGCAACAGTTTGACAAAGGCCCTTTCCTGTTTCAGCATGACAGTGCCCCCGTGCACAAAGTGAGGTCCATACAGAAATGGTTTGTCGAGATCGGTGTGGAAGAGCTTGACTGGCCTGCAAAGAGCCCTGACCTCAATTCCATCGAACACCTTTGGGATTAATTGGAACGCCAACTGCGAGCCAGGCCTAATCTAGTGGAAAGCCTTCCCAGAAGAGAGGAGGCTGTTATAGCAGCAAATGGGGGACCAACTCCATATTAATACCATTGACTTTGGAATGAGATGTTTGACAAGATGGTGTCCACATACTTTTGATCATGTAGTGTACTAGTGTGAAAAGTTAACATGCCCTTATTGGGTTACTATGGCGTTATTGTTGAGTAACCATGGTGTATGTAACCACTGGGTAACCAAGATCAAGCGTTGGCGAGAGGTTCAACTCAAGGTCAGTTTAGGAACATAATGGCACCGGAGGAGATGGCTGCTGTTTTATGGTCCCCTAACCAATTGTGCTGTTGTGTGTGTTTTTTTCCGTTATTTGTAACTTATTTTGTACATAATGTTTCTGCCACCATCTCTTATGACCGAAAACAGCTTCTAGATATCAGGACAGCGATTACTCACCCCGTACTGGAAGAATATTTTTTCTTTAACGAGTCGGACGCGATGGATTTACTAAAGACACCCGAGAAGGCCCTCATCCCCGTCATTCACAGGAGGAAGAGACATAGATATCTGGGATGTAGGTCTGGGTGCCTTGTAAGGAATCCGACGGCGAGTGGGTAATCTGCCTTTACCATCGGTCCTATTAGCCAACGTACAATATGATCTTATTTCCAAGATGGCGTAGCAGTCGGTCGTTTCTTGTGTTTGTCTTTGTCTTATCCCGTGTCTTTTCCCGTGTAAATAGCAGTTTTTAAAAAGAAATTGTCGTTTACATTTTAATCTGTCTTTCTATCTATGAACTAAATATACTTTCCTGCAACCCGCCTCACCCAAGGTGGTATGGATCTGCTATTTTTCTTCCTTATAACTGGAACCTCCGTCAGGAGCTAGCCAACTAACTAGCTACTAGTCTTTAGCTAGTAGGACACCGCCAGCTTTAGCTCGGACAATACATGCCAGTCTGCACAGCGCAATATCAACCCAGAGCATATCGGACTGCTTCTCTTTACCACATCACCAGATTTCTGCCAATCTGGATCATTACACCGGATCATCGCAGCTAGCTAGCTACTACCGAGTGGCTACTGTTAGCTAAAGCCTATGTCCTGAAGCAAGCACCAGTTAGCCTTGAGCTAGCCACGAGCTAGGCCCATATACCAGCTAATTCTAGGGCTACAATACCTCTTTTGCCAATTGACCTGGACCCTTTGTTGTTGACGCGGAACCCCGCCGATCCATCACGACTGATCTGCCGATGTGGTCGCCCGATGTGGTCTCAATGGGCTTTTCCGTTGCGATGACGCCGAAGACCCATCTTCTCGCACCGGCCCGCCCAGCTTTCTAAGCGCCGTGTCTCCCACTTGCCTAGCGTAGTACTGACTACTGAACGGCTCCCTGACTCACCTATTGCTACACAGCTGATGCCGCCTGGACTGTTTCAATAACACCGTACCTCATTTTGTTTATCTGTCGTCCCCAGCCTCGAACTCCGGTCCTGTATGTCCTAACTGACCCGCTCTGCCCATTCATCGCCATTTACCCATTGTTGTCTTAGCTCTCCTGATCAACACCTGTAACTGCTTTATGCCTCTCTCTAATGTCAATATGCTTCTCTCTAATGTCAATATGCCTTGTTTACTGCTGTCTCGGCTAGTCCTTATTGTTTTATTTCACTGTAGAGCTCTCAGTCCCTCTCACCTTACCTTAGATAGATCTTTTGTCCCACCCCCCACACATGCGGAGACCTCACCTGGCTTAACTGGTCCCACCAGAGACGAAATCTCTCTCATCGTCACTGAACGCCAAGGTTTACCTCCACTGTACTCACATCCTACCATACCCATGTCTGTACATTATGCTCTGAATCTATTCTACACACGCCCAGAAATCTGCTCCTTTTATTCTCTGTTCCCAACGCACTAGATGACCAGTTCTTATAGCCTTTAGCCGTACTCTTATCCTACTCCCCCTCTGTTCCTCTGGTGATGTAGAGGTTAACCCAGGCCCTGTAGACCCCAGTACCACACCTATTCCCCAGGCGCTATCATTTGTTGACTTCTGTAACCGTAAAAGCCTTGGTTTCATGCATGTTAACATCAGAAGCCTACTCCCTAACTTTGTTTTATTCACTGCTTTAGCACACTCCGCCAACCCTGATGTCCTAGCCATGTCTGAATCCTGGCTTAGGAAGGCCACCAACTACAACATTTTCCGCCAAGATAGAACTGCAAAAGGGGGCGGGGTCGGAATCTACTGCAGAGATAGTCTGCAGAGTTCTGTCATGCTATCCAGGTCTGTGCCAAAATAGTTTGAGCTTCTACTTTTAAAAATTCACCTTTCAAGAAATAAGTCTCTCACTGTTGCCGCTTGCTTTAGACCCCCCTCAGCCCCCAGCTGTGCCCTGTACTCCATATGCGAATTGATTGCCCCCCCATTTATCTTCAGTTCGTACTGTTAGGTGACCTAAACTGGGAGATGCTTAACACCTCAGCCGTCCTACAATCTAAGCTAGATGCCCTCAACCTCACACAAATTATCACGGAACCTACCAGGTACAACCCCAAATCCGTAAACATGGGCACCCTCATAGATATCATCCTGACCAACCTGCCCTTTAAATACACCTCTGCTGTCTTCAACCAGGATCTCAGCAATCACTGCCTCATTGCCTGCGTCCGTAATGGGTCCGCGGTCAAACGACCACCCCTCATCACTGTCAAATGCTCTCTAAAACACTTCAGTGAGCAGGCCTTTCTAATCGACCTGGCCCGGGTATCCGGGAAGGATATTAACCTCATCCCTTCAGTAGAGGATGCCTGGTTATTCTTTAAAAGTTCTTTCCTCGCCATCTTAAATAAGCATGCCCCATTCAAAAAATGTAGAACTAAGAACAGGTACAGCCCTTGGGTCACTCCAGACTTGACTGCCCTTGACCAGCACAAAAACATCCTGTGGCGTACTGCATTAGCATCGAATAGCCCCCGCGATATGCAACTTTTCAGGGAGGTTAGGAACCAATATACACAGTCAGTTAGGAAAGCAATAGCTAGCTTTTTCAAACAAAAATGTACATCCTCTAGCACAAACTCCAAAACGTTTTGGGACACTGTAAAGCCCATGGAGAAAAGAGCACCTCCTCCCAGCTGCCAACTGCACTGAGGCTAGGAAACACTGTCACCACCGATAAATCCACAATATTTGAGAATTTCATTAAGCATTTTTCTACGGCTGGCCATGCTTTCCACCTGGCTACCCCTACCCCGGCCAACAGCTCTGCACCCCCCGCATTAACTTGCCCAACCCCCCCCCCCCCCCCCCCCCCCAGCTTCTCCCTCAAATCCAGATAGCTGAGGTTCTGAAAGAGCTGCAAAATCTAGACCCCTACAAATCAGCCTCGGCTAGACAATCTGGACCCTCTCTTTCTAAAATTTTCCGCCGCAATTGTTGCAACTAGCCTGTTCAACCCCTCTTTCGTATCGCCTGAGGTCCCTAAATATTGGAAAGCTGCCGCGGTCATCCCCTTCTTCAAAGGGCGAGACACTCTAGACCCAAACTGTTATAGATCTATATCCATCCTGCCCTGCCTTTCTAAAGTCTTCGAAAGCTAAGTTAACAACAGATCTCCGATTATTTCGAATCCCACCGTACCTTCTCCGCTATGCAATCTGGTTTCCGAGCTGGTCATGAGTGCACCTCAGCCACGCTCAAGGTCCTAAATGATATTATAACTGCCATCGATAAAAGACAGTACAGTGCAGCCGTCTTCATCGACCTGGCCAAGGCTTTCAACTCTGTCAATCACCGCATTCTTATCGGCAGACTCAACAGCCTTGGTTTCTCAAATGACTGCCTCGCCTGGTTCACCAACTACTTTTCAGATAGAGTTCAGTGTGTCAAATTGTTGTCCGGACCTCTGGCATTCTCGGGCGACTCTTTTCTCTGTATATATCAATGATGTTGCTCTTGCTGCTGGTGATTCTCTGATCCACCTCTACGCAGACGACACCATTCTGTATACTTCTGGCCCTTTGGACACTGTGTTAACAAACCTCCAGACGAGCTTCAATGCCATACAACACTCCTTCCGTGGCCTCCAACTGTTCTTAAATGCTAGTAAAACTAAATGCATCCTTTTCAACCGATCGCTGCCCGCACCAGCCCGCCTGACTAGCATCACCACTCTGGACGGTTCTGACTTAGAATATGTGGACAACTACAAATACCTAGGTGTCTGGTTAGACTGTAAACGCTCCTTCCAGACTCACATTAAGTATCTCCAATCCAAAATTAAATCTAGAATCGGCTTCCTATTTCGCAACAAAGCATTCTTCACGCTGCTAAACATACCCTCGTAAAACTGACTATCCTACAGATCCTTTACTTCAGCGATGTCATTTACAAAATATCCTCCAACACTCTACTCAGCAAATTAGATGTAGTCTATCACAGTGCTATCCATTTTGTCACCAAAGCCCCATATACTACACACCACTGCGACCTGTATGCTCTCGTTGGCTGGCCCTCGCTTCATATTCATCGCCAAATCCACTGGCTCCAGGTCATCTATATGTCTTTGCTAGGTAAAGCCCCGCCTTAACTCAGCTCACTGGTCACCATAGCAACAACCACCCACCCGTATGCACGGGCTCCAGCAGGTATATTTCACTGATCATCCCTAAAGCTAACTCCTCCTTTGGCTGCCTTTCCTTCCAGTTCTCTGCTGCCAATGACTGGAACAAATTGCAAAAATCACTGAAGCTGGAGACTTATATCGCCCTCACTAACTTTAAGCATCAGCTGTCAGAGCAGCTTACCGATCAATGCTCCTGTACACAGCCCATCTGTAAATAGCCCATCCAACTACCTCATCCCGATATTGTTATTTATTTTTGCTCTTTTGCACCCCAGTATCTCTACTTGCACATCATCATCGGCACATCTATCACTCTAGTGTTAATGCTAACTTGTAATTATTTCACCACTATGGCCTATTTATTGCCTTACCTCCCTAATCTTACTACATTTGCACACACTGTATATAGATTTATTTTTTATGTTGTGTTATTGACTGTACATTTGTTTGTCCCATGTGTAGCGCTGTGTTGTTGTTTTTGTTGCACTGCTTTGCTTTATCTTGGCCAGGTTGCGGTTGTAAATGTGAACTTGTTCTCAACTGGCCTACCTGGTTAAATAAAGGTGAAATTAAAAATTTGAAACAATGATTTGATAATTTTGTAGATAAACGGGACATAAAAAACTGTAATATCTTATGTTTCACCAAGTCGTGGCTGAACGACAACATGAATAACATACAGCTGGCAGGTTTTACTCTTTTAGAATAGCAGCCTCTGCTAAGACAAGGGGTGGCGGTCTATGTATATTTGTAAACAACAGCTGGTGCATGAAATCTAAGGAAGTCTGAAAGTTTTGCTCGCCTGAGGTAGAGTATCTCATGATAAGCTGTAGACCACACTATTTACCAAGAGAGTTTTCATCTATATTCTTCGTAGCTGTCTTTTTACCACCGCAAACCGATGCTGGCACTAAGAACGCACTCAATGAGCTGTATACGGCCATAAGCAAACAGGAAAACGCTCATCCAGAGGCGACGTTCCTAGTGGCCGGGGACTTTAATGCAGGGAAACTTAAATCAGTTTTACCGAATTTCTACCAGCATGTTAAATGTGCAACCAGAGGGGAAAAAAACTCAAGACCACCTTTACTCAACACACAGAGACGCATACAAAGCTCTCCATCGCCCTCTATTTGGCAAATCTGAACATAATTCTATCCTCCTGACAATCAAAAACTAAAGTAGTAAGCACCAGTGACTCGGTCAATAAAAAAGTGGTCAGATGAAGCCGATGCGAAGCTACAGGACTGTTTTGCTAGCACAGACTGCAATATGTTCCAGGATTCCTCCGATGGCATTGAGGAGTACACCACATCAGTCACTGGCTTTATCAATAAGCGTCGTCCCCACAGTGACTGTACGTCAATACCCCAATCAGAAGCCATGGATTACAGGCAACATCCGCACTGAGCTAAAGGCTAGAGCTGCTGCTTTAAAGGAGTGGAACTCTAACCCGGAAGCTTATAAGATATCCCGCTATGCCCACCGACGAACCACCAAACAGGCAAAGCATCAATACCTGACTAAGATTGAATCGTACTAAACTGGCTCTGATGCTCGTCGTATGTGGCAGGGCTTGCAAACTATTACGGAAGCACAGCCACGAGCTGCCCAGTGACACGAGCCTACCAGACTAGCTAAATTACTTCTATGCTCGCTTTGAGGCAAGTAACACTGAAACATGCATGAGAGCATCAGCTGTTCTGGATGACTGTGTGATCACGCTCTTCGTAGCTGATGTGAGTAAGACCTTTAAACAGGTCAACATTCACAAGGCCACAGGGCCAGCCGGATTACCAGGACGTGTACTGCGAGCATGTGCTGACCAACTGGCAAGTGTCTTCACTGACATTTTCAACCTGTCCCTGTCCGAGTCTGTAATACCAACATGTTTCAAGCAGACCACCATAGTCCCTGTGCCCAAGAACACTAAGGTAACCTGCCTAAATGACTACCGACCCATAGCACTCACATCTGTAGCCTTAAAGTGCTTTGAAAGGCTGGTCGTGGCTCACATCAACACATTTATCCCAGAAACCCTAGACCCACTCCAATTTGCATACCGCCCCAACAGATCCACAGATGATGCAATCTCTACTGCACTACATACTGCCCTTTCCCACCTGGACAAAAGGAACACCTGTGTAAGAATGCAATTCATTGACTGCAGCTCATCGTTCAGCACCATAGTGCCCTCAAAGCTCATGACTAAGTTAAGGACCCTGGGACTAAACACCTCCCTCTTCAACTGGATCCTGTACTTCCTGACGGGCGGCCCCAGGTGGTAAGGGTAGGTAACAACACACCTGCCACGCTGATGCTCAACACGGGGCCCCTCAGGGGTGCATGCTCTGTCCCCTCCTGTACTCCCTATTCACTCATGACTGCATGGCCAGGCACAACTCCAACACCATCATCAAGTTTTGCCGATGACAATGGGATAGCCTATAGGGAGGAGGTCAGACTTGGCCGTGTGGTGCCAGGACAACAACCTCTAAGGAGATGATTTTGGACTACAGGAAAAGGAGGACCGAGCATGCCCCCATTCTCATCGACAGGGCTGTAGTAGAGCAGGTTGAGAGATTCAAGTTCCTTGGTGTCCACACCACCAACAAACTATTATGGTCCAAATACACCAAGACAGTTGTGAAGAGAGCATGACAATGCCTGTTCCCCCTCAGGAGACTGAAAAGATTTGGCATGGGTTCTCAAATCCTCAAAAAGTTTCACAGCTACACCATTGAGAGCAACCTGACCGGTTGCATCACTGCCTGGTATGGTAATTGCTCGGCCTCCGACCTCAAGGCACTACAGAGGGTAGTGCGTATGGCCCAGTACATCACTGGGGCCAAGCTTCCTGCCATTCAGGACCTCTATACCAGGCGGTGTCAGAGGAAGACCTTAAAAATTGTGAAAGACTCCAGCCACCCTAGTCCTAGACTGTTCTCTCTGCTACTTCACGGCAAGTGGTACCGGAGCGCCAAGTCTAGGTCCAAAAGACTTCTTAACAGCTTCTATCCTCAAGCCATAAGACTCCTGAAAAACTAATCAAATGGCTACCCAGACTATTTGTATTACCCCTCTTTTACGCTGCTGCTACCCTCTGTTTATTATCTATGCATAGTCACTTTAACTCTACCTTCATGTACATGTTACCTCAATTACCTCGACTAACCGGTGCCCCCGCACCTTGACTCTGTCCCGTTACCCCCTGCACATGGCCACGCTATTGTTATTTTATTGTTGCTCTTTAATTATTTGTTACTTTAATAAAAAATAAATGTACTTATCTATTTTTTACTTTAAACTTATTTTTCATAATACTGCGTTGTTGGTTAATGCGTGTAAGTAAGCATTTCACTGTAAGATCTGTTGTATCCGGCGCATGTGACAAATACAATTTGATTTGATTTGATTCTTGGGTGTCACGAGTGACGTCAGAGAAGAAAAGATGCACAGATGTTCCACAAGGAGTCACGAGGGAACGAGAGAACAAGACACATCTGTAAAGGACGACTGGAGAGAAAACAACAAGTGTCCCTCTTTCTTCACCCAACACATCTCTACATCTCCTCTCCTCCCTCACAGCTGTGTTTCATCCTCCCTTCGTTTCTCATGATGTGTACTGTCTGTGAACTTTCCTCGGTTTTGAGAGAAAGGCAGTTAATTAAGTATTATCTGATGAGAGTGTTTGAGTTCTGTAGCGTTGTTGGTGGCTTTGAACCATCCCACCTTGGAAGTCATTGTTTCTAAACAGTCAATGACACAGTCATTCTGTCCAACCCCTCTGGTCACAGATGTTATTAAAGGCCCACTCTGGGATATGTACAGATGTTTCACTTCCAGAAGCCTCAAATGATCCCAGATTTAGTCTCAAATAAATCTTGAATTACTCCAAAAACAGAACAAACATTCATTTCAAACAGTCATTTCACAGCTAAATAGTATTTTTATAAAAGCTAGAACATCTGAACATCTGTAGCAGTGAGACCTGCTGTCTTCAATGTAACTCTAGACCTTTAGCCTGTGGAAAGAAAGCAAGACTGGGACCCATCCCCATAACTCTAGCTCTCTTTCTTTAAGATCCGTCTTTCTTTACAAGCAGCTCAAAACAATCTGCACTGTCTCCTGTCATCTTCAGAGCCATTAAGATAACATCCTCTCTCTGTGTGGTCACTATTTATGTCCTAACCGGGCCACCATCATATATCCACCATCCAAGATGGCCGCCTTCACTTCCTGCTGTTCAGTAAATCATTCCCCCAGCCCTCTAAGTGTTTGGATGAGCGGGACCCGTGTTTGTGAAGAACTGTGTATGACCAGTTTGGGAGTGCTCTTTGGTAGTTTACACAATTTCATGTACTCTATACAGTTTATACTCTCTAAACAAAGATGGCTTCATGACAGAGTCCAGTTGTTGTTGTCAAAAAAGGTTAACGGGGGGTTAAACTATTGCAGTTAAAACAAAGATGTTCGCCTTCACAGCAGATGCTAGATAACTTGATGCTCAAAATGGCCTGTACTGAGAAAATTCAAAACCAGTTATATTCTTTTACATAATCTACATAGTTTATTTTGCTTTACACATACTGTATTCAACCGTATTTTTTTAAAGAGTGCTCTGAAAGATCAGCTACTAACTTTAGTTAGTTTTATCATTCCTCTGATCTGCTGTTGGTCAGTCCATCAGCATTCCATCTGTTCAACCTCTCCACCAATGAGGTTAGAGTTCAATCAGTGATAGAGACGGTGGGGTGGCAGGTTCCTTGTTAGCCTTTCTTCAAAAGCAACATTTATTAATTGGAAAATTCCCTGTCTGGAGTGAGGTGGGACCTGTTTGTCTTTCTCTGAAGTTCCTGTGTGTGTGTGCTGACATACAGGGCATAATTGGTAATTGACCCAGGCGGGTGAGCCTGTTACTCATTGGCTCTCGTGGTTAAAGAGGAACCTTATGGGTGCCGCGAACACCTTAGGGATGAATTTGACCGCCAACTGCGAGCCAAGCCTAATCGCCCAACATCAGTACCCGACCTCACTAATGTTCTTGTAGCTAAATGGAAGCAATTCCCTCAGCAATGTTGCAACATCTAGCTGAAAGCCTTCCCAGAAGGGTGGAGGCTTTAATTGCAGCAAAGGGTGGGACCAACTCCATATTAATGCCCATGATTTTGGAATGAGACGAGCAGGTGTCCACATACTTTTGGTCATGTAGTGTATATGGAGCCCTCCGCATTGTTATAACATTTAACCTCTATGGGCTAGGTGGGACGCTTGCGTCCCACCTACTCAACAGCCAGTGTAATCCCGTGGCGCGTTATTCAAATACCTAAAAAATGCAAAAACTTCAATTTTTCAAACATATGACTATTTTACACCATTTTAAAGACAAGACTCTCGTTAATCTAACCACACTGTCCGATTTCAAAAAGGCTTTACAACGAAAGCAAAACATTAGATTATGTCAGCAGAGTACCCAGCCAGAAATAATCAGACACCCATTTTTCAAGCTAGCATATAATGTCACATAAACCCAAACCACAGCTAAATGCAGCACTAACCTTTGATGATCTTCATCAGATGACAACCCTAGGACATTATGTTATACAATACATGCATGTTTTGTTCAATCAAGTTCATATTTATATCAAAAACCAGCTTTTTACATTAGCATGTGACTAGCATGTGACTAGCATTCCCACCGAACACTGCCGGTGAATTTACTAAATTACTCACGATAAACGTTCACAAAAAACATAACAATTATTTTAAGAATTATAGATACAGAACTCCTCTATGCACTCGATATGTCCGATTTTAAAATAGCTTTTCGGTGAAAGCACATTTTGCAATATTCTCAGTAGATAGCCCGGCATCACAGGGCTAGCTATTTAGACACCCAGCAAGTTTAGCACTCAGGGGTGTCGGATTTACTATAAGAAAAATGTTATTACCTTTGCTGTTCTTCGTCAGAATGCACTCCCAGGACTTCTACTTCAATAACAAATGTTGGTTTGGTCCCAAATAATCCATTGTTATATCCAAATAGCGGCGTTTTGTTCGTGCGTTCAAGACACTATCCGAAAGGGTAAATAAGGGTGACGAGCATGGCGCATGTCGTGACAAAAAAATTCTAAATATTCCATTACCGTACTTCGAAGCATGTCAACCGCTGTTTAAAATCAATTTTTATGCCATTTTTCTCATAAAAAAGCAATAATATTCCGACCGGGAATCTGCGTTTAGGTAAACAGACGAAAGAAAATAAAGCATGGGGTCGACTCGGGCACGCGCCTAAGCCCATAGTACTCTGATCGGCCACTTGCCAAACGCGCTAATGTGTTTCAGCCAGAGGTTGCCTTGATATCATTCCGCTTTTTCCCGGGCTCTGAGAGCCTATGGGAACCGTAGGAAGTGTCACGTTATAGCAAAGATCCTCAGTCTTCAATAAAAAGAGCCAAGATGAACAACAACTTGTCAGACAGGCCACTTCGTGCATGGAATCTTCTCAGGTTTTGGCCTGCCATATGAGTTCTGTTATACTCACAGACACCATTCAAACAGTTTTAGAAACTTTAGGGTGTTTTCTATCCAAAGCCAATAATTATATGCATATTCTAGTTACTGGGCAGGAGTAGTAACCAGATTAAATCGGGTACGTTTTTTATCCGGCCGTGTCAATACTGCCCCCTAGCCCTAACAGGTTAAGAGGCGCACCGTGATGCGGTACGGAGCTTGATTTGGCCTCTCCATGCCTCCGGAGGCTCTGCAATTGCGTCATACCGTCCATACGAAGCCTCCTATCACCTCCTACCGCCTTGACTCCTGCTCTGCAGCGAGCCGGAATGGGAGTTTCCTTCTATCTACTCCAATGCGGCATTAGCCGGAATGGAGCCCTCATAGGGGCCCTTCACTCCCCAGTTTCCCTCTTCTGATGCCATGGAATGGCTCCTTATGACTACTCTTAAGCTAAGTAAGATGGATTTTCTCCCTCACAGGATTCCTCGCCCCGTTTCCCCATACCTATTACAATAGGCCATGGAATGGTGCCCACCTTGTTATCATATGACTACTCTAATGCTGAATGAGGCGGAATAGAGCCCCTGTGGGTTCCCTAATCCCTCAGTTTCCCTGTACCTATTCCAGTGCAATGCAATCACTGATTCATGATGGCTTCCCTATGGGGTCCCTCACCTCCTAGTTTACGCCTAACTGCTCTAATTCAGATTGAGACGGAATTGAGTCCCTTTGGGAGCCTTTTTCTCACTGCCCTGCTGCCAAGTGGTGGTTTCCTGTGGTGAAGAGAGGGAGCAGAGGGCTCTAAGAGCTAAGAGCAGGCTGCTTGTTGAGACAGGTCTACGTAGGGTGAGTGAAACCGCAGAGGTCCCAGCTGTGTTATGCTATGCTAATGCTAGGCTATGCTAATGCTATGTTATTCTATGCTACACTAACGCTAGGCTATGCTTGGCTAGCCAACCGCACTGACAGTCTCTAGAGTGTGTCTGCCACAGCCCACACACCAACGCTGAGGCCAATCATGAAACATTATCAGTTTATCATTTCATATTTATTGACTCATTTCCCGATATCTTCTAAATTACCTACAATGCACTATTTCTCAACTGCATATGGAGGATCTTCTCTGTGCTACCGAGTTTGTATGCTAGCTCGGTAGCTAGCTCAAGCTGACTAACGATCTAAACATGCTAGCATGTAATTACATTCCAGACCAAGTGTTGCCGTTGGTGAGCTACAATCCACCAATCACAGGAATAAACAAGAAGTGATGTAAACAAGAAGCAGATGGTGATGTGCGCTTCACGTACTTTGTGGCTGTATTATCTAGTGGGAATCTATCTATTTGGGATTTCACTGATGCTCCATCGGCCGGTGAGGCTGCCGCATCCCCCTGGAACGTTTTTAAAAGTTGTAGCATCAGATGGGCCCCAGCCATCAATCTGCAAGTCTCTTTGCTTTGATTTGTAGTTATTTTTTAGTTGTGTTTTGTTAGTTGTGTTCTAGCTCCCAAGTGGCGCTGTGGTCTAAGATGCTGCGTCTCAGTGCTGGAGGCTTTACTGCAGTACCTGGTTCATAATCCAGGCTGCATCACATCTGGCTGTGATTGGGAGTCCCATAGGGCGGCTCACAATTGGCCCAGGGTAGGCCGTCATTATAAATAAGAATGTGTTCTTAACTGACTTGCCTAGTTAAATGAAGGTTAAATAAAAAAATTGCTGGTCTTGAGTAGGGCTCTAGCTTGCTGACCATAACTGTGGTGGTTGGTTAGGCTGGCTAGACTAGTACCTAGCCTGGCTAAATAATTAAAGTTAGCTGGCTGGCTAAGATAACTGCATATAGCTAACATTCTTTGGTAAATGGTTAGATGGAGTTATGTATCTCAAAAACGTTGTTTTACTTTAATGTACAGTAGCTGTAAACTAGGTGTCGATAGCAAACTGGCAGGGCTAACATTAGCAGACAAGTTGATTTGTAACAATAAATTCATAATATTTGAAGTATTTTCTTGTACGTTGGCTGAAATTTTAATTGAAACCAGAAACCAGAGTGCAACAATTGGGTTTAATTTGAAGATATTCATTTGAAGTTATTTCTGTTGGAGTTTACATCATAGGGAATAGGTTGGCTTACCGGGTCCTCCATATTACATCACCCCCCGGAAAAACCTTTTCCAACATGACTTCAGCATTCTAATGCAATTCCATATGTTACATGTGGTTACGTTTATGCTACCTCCAGTTTAAGGTTATTGTCTTGAACGTTTAAGCTGGGCTTCATGTGTGTTTTAGTGATGGCTCGTTCGCGAACGATGGGCTCTTTTAGAACGGCTCTTTTTGGTGAGCGTTGGTAACCGAATCACATTGTGAAAGAGATGTTCATTTGGCTCCGATTTGCATACTACTACTGTTGCTTTTTGAGTTTTAAACAACGATTATCTGAAAATAAGTTACAAAAATCATTCTCTGAAGATGGTGAATCCTCACTGCAGAAACAGTCGATAGTGGCGAGAGCACGTCATTCTGGCCCACGCTAATTTTTGCAGTGCATAAACATTCATTTGAATGTGCATATCATTATACATGTTTTGGCTTTACACAAGAGATTTGACATTTTTTCTAAGTTCTAGGTTGATTTTCAAGCATTTTGAATCAAAAGCCGTTTGGGAGCCAAATGATGCTTGTTTTTAAATGAAAGGGGCCAAATGATCCAGCTCACCGAAAAGACTTGGAATGCCAATCACTAGTGTGCGTGCTGATTTATGGAATGTTGGGGGACTGAGGGACGTGATTAGCAACAGTTTTAGCAGCAGCACTCCCTATAACACTCCCTACACATTGACGAATCAGGAGACCGACACTGAGCCACTTAAACTGTCTGTCTTTGGTTCTTTCTCTTGGTTTCTTTCTTAGACCATTCCCTTCTGTGGTGTTCATGTCTGTTATTTGTGTGATTTCTTACTTTCTTTCTTGGTTTCTTGATTATGGTTGATGTTTTTGTCTGTTGGAACTGATGCATTGTACAGATGTACGTACACATTCTGCAGTTAACCTTCTCTGATCATTTGGTGAATGGTCTTAGTTATCCACTAAACTGTCAGTTGACCTGCTTTGCCTGTCATATGCTGTATGTCTCTGTGTATATACATTGACAGTACTGTTTGACAGCCACTGTATGGAAACAATGGAAACTGTCCCATTACATGTACAGTACACATGAGTTTATAAACACTATCACAAGTAACATTACAGACCTGCCTCATGTCACTGCCATACAAATGGAGTAGGATTGGTTGGTGTATACTGTTCCTGTAGTATTGTGTGATTTAAGTCTAACCTTCTTTCGTGGCCATACTTTGGGATGATGTATAACATTCCTGTTGTGTACTGCGCTCTGTGGTTTACTTCTTTAAAATGACCACAAAAGAAGTGACCTAACACAGAGCTACGGTAATATCTTGTTTCTTTCCAAGAGAACCTTCCGCCAAAGGTTTTATTTGTCACGTGGTGAAAACAAGGTTTTTCTCTGTGTACATGCCACCCTCCAGTCTCATCCCCATGTAGAAAAGGATTTGCTGATGTATTGGTGAATCCTAACAGCTGTCTAGGTTCCAGCTCTTTCGCCCCTTCACCTTCCAAATCTGTCCCTCCCTCAGTCCCTCCTTCTCTCCGTCTCTGTCAAATCAGCTGATGTCGTCGCTGAATCTTACTTTTCTTCTTCCCTCTTTCTCTCCATCTCTGTCAGATCAGCTGACTTCTACCAGCTATAAAAGGCCCAACTCCCCAGTCTTCCCGAACCAGTGGCCTCTTTCCCATCCCTTCTTCCCTCCGCCCCTCTTTCTCTCTGTGTCTGTCACGCTCCTCTTAGCCCTCCTCTTCCTTGACATGGCCCTGTGATATTGCTCCAGCTTTCAAGTCCATGCCTTCACACGACCCAGCCAAGTTATTCACTGCATATTTCAGGCAACAGCAGCAGGAGTCAGTCTCAGAGTGTATTCTCACTACGGAAGATTCTGTAATGTTTTTGAGAAAGTACCCTCGGCTCTACCTTTAGTGTAATCTAAACTTGCGAACTTGTCACGTTTCCTGTGCCCCCTCCGGAGGTCAAGTTTTTTTTTAGACACAATTTGTTTAGCTGTATCTCACGTAATGATTGTAATGATTTGCATTATAGGACACAATTAAGTCTGGCTTGTTTTGAGGTAATTAGCTTAAGTTGTAATATAATCGACTGTAAAACTTAAATTAAAAGCCCGGGCATTTATTTGCTTAAATCACGGGACACAACAGGCGTTTATTAGAGAGGCTTCTATTTGAGCCAGGCGTCTATTTCCTTAATGCACACAGCTTTTGCTCATTTGCATAGGAAATAGTTTAATTCCAACATTCACTTCCAGCATTTTACTAAATGTATTTATTTCCTACACTAATGTGTTATCATTTACTCACTGTGTCACATTTATTTTGTCTTAGTATGCCCCTATTTAAAAAAAACGTATTCATATCTTTGACTGTGCATTTCCGGCAGTTTTTACCTTCACCACTAGAGGGCGATCAACCAAGTTTTTGGGGTCTGTACTCTCAAAGTTGTTGTTGACTGTTTTTGTGCTTGCATGTTAGCAAGCAGTATTCAGCTGTTAGCAGCCAATGGCTAGCAGTTTCTTATTGGCGATAAAAATTGATGATTGCCGAGTCATTACTGAATTATGTAATGTAACGAATCAAACATTATACCTTGTAAACAAATCACGGTAATTCATGGTAACCTCCTAAACAGTTAATTTAGACCAGGTGTTTATTTGAAACACGCGTTTATTTCCTCAAATGTGTGCCGTTGCCTGACTATTAAAAGGGACAGGTGGCTATTTGAGACTGCATTTAATGGAAGTTTTACGGTTGTTAGCTAACAATTATGTGATGCATAGCCTAGATAATGTATTTAGCTTGCTACCTAGCTCTGTATAATGCATGATACTGTTTTATAACATTTATTCACTTCTGTGTTTGAGAGCTGTAACTAATCTTTTTTTTTTATATAGCCAGCCTTGGTAGTAGCCTAGTCATAATGTTGTTAGCTAGCTAACTGTGTCTTACTTGTTCTGTAATTTAAGTTTGCAAAAGGGAAAATATACCCTCTTAAAATCAATGAAATCAATCAAATGTATTTATAAATATCGGGGGAGGGCCTTCTGTATATCACAAAGTGATATACAGAAACCCAGCCTAAAACCCCAAACAGAAAGCAATGCAGATGTAGAGGCACGCTGGCTAGGAAAAATTCCTCTTCTGTCTGTGACTGGTGGAGATAGTACATGGCCATTAAGGCCAGATTGTTCTTCAAGATGTTCAAAAGTTCATAGATGACCAGCAGGGTCAATCAGAGGTTGAGACAGTAGGTGCACTGAGAGAGAGAGAGAGAGAGAGAGAGAGAGAGGGAGAGAGAGTCTAAAACAGCAGGTCCGGGACAAGGTAGCACGTCCGGTGAACAGGTCAGGGTTCCATAGCCGCAGGCAGAACAGTTGAAACTGGAGCAGCAGCACAACCAGGTGGACTGGGAACAGCCAGGAGTCACCAGGCCAGGTAGTCCTGAGGCATTGTCTTAGGGCTCAGATCCTCCGGGAGGGGAGGGAGAGAGAGTCAGGATTAGAGGGAGCGTACTTAAATTCACACAGGACACCAGATAAAACAGGAGAATTACACTAGATAAAGCAGGCTGACCCTAACCCCCCGGCACATAGACTATTGCAGCATAGATACTGGAGGCTGAGATGTAGGGGGGGGGGGCACTGTTGCCCCGTCTGATGGTACCCCAGGACAGGGCCAACCAGGCAGGATATAACCCCACCCACTTTGCCAAAGCACAGCCCCCACACCACTAGAGGGATGTCAACAGACCACCAACTTACTACCCTGAGACAAGGGTGAGTATAGCCCACGAAGATCTCCTCCACTGCACGAACCTAAGGAGACGCAAAACCGGACAGGAAGGTCACGTCTGTGACTCAACCCATTCAAGTGACGCACCCCTCCTAGAGACGACATGGAAGAGCACTAGTAAGCCAGTGACTCTACCCCCGTAATAGGGTCAGAGGCAGAGAATCCCAATGGAGAGATGGGAGCTGGCCAGGCAGAGACAGCAAGGGCGGTTCGTCACTCCAGTGCCTTACCATTCACCTTCGCACCCCTGGGCCAGACTACACTCAATCGTAGGACCTACTGAAAGACTTAAAGGTCGAGACCAAGTTTGCGTCTCTCACATGGATAGGCAGACCATTCCATAAAAATGTAGGTCTATTGGAGAAAGCCCTGTCTCCAGCTGTTCTCTTAGAAATTCTAGGAACAATAAGGAGACCTGCATCTTGTGACCGTAGAGTACGTGTAGGTATGTACGGCAGGAACAAATCGGAGAGATATGTAGGAGCAAGCCCATGTAATGCTTTGTAGGTTAGCAGTAAAACCTTGAAATCAGCCCTAGCCTTAACAGGAAGCCAGTGTAGAGAAGCTAGCACTGGAGTAATATGATAAACATTTTTGGTTCTAATCAAGCTTTAGCTGAAGTGTATTTAGTGATTTATCCGGGTAGCCGGAGAGTAGAGTATTTCAGTAGTCTAATCTAGAATTGACCAAAGTATGGATGAGCTTTTCTGCCACATTTTTGGACAAAACGTTTCTGATTTTTGCAATGTTACGAAGATGGAAAAAAGCTGTCATTGAAATATTCTTGTTATGTTTGTCAAAAGAGAGACCAGGGTCCAGAGTAACTCCAAGGTCCTTCACAGTTTTATTTGAGACGACTGTACAACCATCAAGATTAATTGTCAGATCCAACAGCAGATCTCTTTGTTTCTTGGGACCTAGAACTAGCGTCTCTGTTTTGTACGAGTTTAAAAGTAAAACATTTTCCACCATCCACTTCCTTATGTCTGAAACACAGGCTTCCAGGTGAGGCAGTTTTAGCGCTTCACCATGTTTCATCAAAATGTATAGCTGTGTGTCGTCCGCCTAGCAGTGAAAGTTGACATTGTTTTTCCGAATGACATCCCCAAGAGATAGAACATATAGTGAAAACAATAGTGGTCCTAAAATGGAACCTTGAGGAATGCCGAAATGTACAATTAATTTGTCAGAGGACAAACCATCCACAGAGACAAACTGATATCTCTCCGACAGATAAGATCTAAACCAGATAAGAACTTGTCCGTGTAGACCAATTAGGGTTTCCAATCTCTCCAAAAGATTGTCGTGATTGATGGTGTCAAAAGCAGCACTAAGGTCTAGGAGCAAGTGGACAGATGCAGAGCCTTGGTCTGATGCCATTAAAAGGTAATTTACCACCTTCAAGTGTGCAGTCTCAGTTCTATGATGGGTTCTAAAGCCAGACTGAACCGTTTCATATACAATATTTGTTTTCAGGAAGGCAGTGAGTTGCTGCGCAGCAGCTTTTTACATTTTCTTTTAGAGGAATGGGAGATTCGATATAGGCCGAGAGTTTTTAACATTTTCCGGGTCAAGATTTGGCTTTTTCAAGAGAGGCTTTATTACTGCCACTTTTAGTGAGTTTGGTACACGTCCGGTGGATAGGGAGCCATTTATTATGTTCAACATAGGAGGGCCAAATAAAAAAACTATGTCGGAAATGTTAGCAACACCTCTGCGGGATGCGCGAGGGATATGGTCACTAGAGTAACCAGAAAGAGATGCCTCATTTAACACAGAAAATTCATCAGGCTTGAGCCATGTTTCAGTCAGGCCAATCACATCAAGATTATGATCAGTGATTAGTTCATTGACTATGACTGCCTTGGAAGTGAGGGATCTAACATTAAGTAGCCCTATTTTGAGATGTGAGATATCACAATCTCTTTCAATAATGACAGGAATTGAGGAGGTCTTTATTCCAGTGAGATTGCTAAGGCAAACACCGCCATGTTTCATTTTGCTCAACCTAGATCGGGGCACAGACACCTTCTCAATGGGGATAGCTGAGCTGACTACACTGACTGTGCTAGTGGCAGACTCCACTAAGCTGGCAGGCTGGCTATCTCATTGTGGAGCTAGAGGAGTTATAGCCCTGGCTATGTTGATAGATAAGATGAGAGCACCCCTCCAGCTAGGATGGAGTGGGTCACTCCTCAGCAGGCCAGGCTTGGTCCTGTTTGTGGGTGAGTCCCAGAAAGAGGGCCAATTATCTACAAATTCATTTTTTGGGGAGGAGCAGAAAACAGTTTTCAACCAGCGATTAAGTTGTGAGACTCTGTTGTAGAGCTCATCACTCCCCCTAACTGGGAGGGGGCCAGAGACAATTACTCGATGCCGACATATCTTTCTAGCTAATTTACACACTGAAGCTATGTTGCTCTTGGTGACCTCTGACTGTTTCATCCTAACATCATTGGTGCCGACGTGGATAACAATATCCCTATATTCTCTACGCTCGCCAGTTTTAGTCTTAGCCAGCACCCTCTTCAGATTAGCCTTTACGTTGGTAGCCTCGCCTCCTGGTATACAGTGTATGATTGCGGATGATTCTTTTTAATTCTAATATTGCCAATGACAAGGGTTTTCAATTTGTCAGAGTTAATGGTGGGAGGCTTCAGCTTAGACCCCGTAACGGGTGGAAGAGAGACCTGAGAAGGCTCGGCCTCTGACTCTGACTCCTTGCTTAACGGGGAAAACCGGTTGAACGTTTCTGTCGGCTGAATGAGCGACACCGGTTGAGCATGCCGACAGCATTTCTTTCCAGAAGCCTTGAATAAGTTGTCCGGCTGTGGGGACTGTGCCGCTGGATTTATACTACTATCTGTACTTAATGGTGGCACAGACGCTGTTTCATCCTTTCCTACACTTAAATTGACCTTGCCTAACATTTGCATCTGAAAAGGGCTATCCTCACCATGAGGCGATAGCTCTCCTGTATGTTATGAGTACAGCGACTACAATTAGATGGCGTAGTGTTAATATTGCTACTTAGCTTTTTCGGCTGGTGGAGGTCCTTTAGAACCATGTCCAGATAAAGTGTCCTGGTTGAAAAAGTTGAATGAAAAAAGTTGAGCGAGGACAAAACTAAGACTTTGGTAAATGTGTTTTTGATTAATGCAGATTTTGATTAAACGGTTATTAAAAGTAAAAACCGAAGGCCTCCCAAGTGGCGCAGTGGTCTAAGGCACTGCATCGCACTGTTGTGACGTCACTACAGCATGGAGTTCGATCCTGTGTCACAACTGGCTGTGACCAGCGTCATCCGTGTTAGGGGAGGGTTTGTCCGGGGAGGGTTCACTTGGCTCATCGTGCTGTAGCGACTCCTTGTGGCGACACATTGGTGTGGCTGGCTTTTAAGCTAGCGGATGTTAAGAAGGGTCATGTTTCGGAGGATGAATGGCTCGACCTTCACCTCTCCCGAACCTGCTGGTGAGTTGCAGCGATGAGACAAGATTGTAATATAACGAAGTTGGGGAGGAAAAGGGGGGAAAATTACAAATAAAAATATAAAACATTTATGACAAGTTTGGCAGGTATGCCAAGGCAAGGAACAAACAGCACAGCAACATAGAGTGATGGCTCTACGGTCCTCCTATCCTTCTGATGTCTGCACATGCTTGTGAATTGGTGTATCTAATGGTTTAAAGGAGAAGCTGCTCTCATAACATTCTTCCAAACTGTCTACTGTAAGATTTACACGACTAGAGGTGTGCAGGGAGAACGTAGCAGTTATCAGTATCTTTGGTAGCGTCTCCGAAGCCACCGTAAGTGTAGCTCATGTGAACACAAAAATTTTTAATATCATGTGACTTTACGAGACCGGTGCTGGTAACAAATCTAGTGGATCTGAACAGGCCCTCAGTCATTCAGTCGCTATGGGGGAGATGTCTGTCTATGTCTATGTCCCTCTCCACTCCCTTCCTTTCCACCCGATTAGCAACACTGACTGGAAGTGACTAGATGATAGTAATGTGTGGACACAAAGTATGGCCATGTGAAAGCCTAAATATAGAATGTAAGGTACTTTCCCATTTTGAATGAGGCGAACAGGTCAGAAAATGGCCACAGTAATACAGCTAAGGCATGGTGCTGCTACACATTTTGACTTCTGACCCAACCAAGTCTTTCTCAGGTAATGGGAGACTCCCCCGACCCCTTCACTCTCACTACCACCCCCACCTCCACTTCTTTCCCCCACTCTCTCCACCGGTCCCTCCTCCCAGAAGACAATCTCGCCTTTACTGAGCACTCCTCCCGGCCTCCACCTGTGCCCCTCAACACTCAAACATGGAGCCAGTGAGTTTACAGACGGTTATTAATGTCCATGTCTGGGAATTTACTTTAAGTGTACATACATGGATCCTGTATGTCTTACTGACCACCATAGAAAAGTCTGGAGAGGTGTGGTAAGGTCTTAGTACTTGTTGCTATGTGAAGAAGGTGCAGAAGTATGTACCAGTTTCTCGAAGTGGTGGTTAGCGTGTGGTTAACACCATACTGTGAATAACTAGAGACATTATGACTAACTTTCTTCAGTCTTTTCCTTATTCACTCACTCTCTTATTCTCTTTTTCTTTACACAGTCCATTTTTTGTGTCTCTTGTTCTCTCCACACTGTCCTTAGTTCACTTTCCAGACCTGTTATCGCACCATCCATCCAGATCTCTTTGTCCAGGAATACCCCATAATATTTATAACCCATGTTATATATATATTCTCCAACAGACAGACAGTTCTAGCATTGTGGTTTAGCCACCTCGTTTGCAAGCCTCTCGTCACTGTCTCATCCAGAGATAGAGTTGTTTGATGCTGGGTGGCTGTCTAACATTTGTTATTGATACTATGTCTGTCAATGAACTATGAGCGAGCTAGTTTTTTCCTGTCCACTTCCAAGAGGTTATTACCTAGGCTCGGTGTTTAGGAAGGTTTTTGTCTTGTACACTTCCAAGAGGTTATTACCTAGGCTCAGTGTTTAGTAAGGGTTTTGTCCCGTCCACTTCCAAGAGGTTATTACCTAGGCTTGGTGTTTAGGAAGGTTTTTGTCCCGTCCACTTCCAAGAGGTTATTACCTAGGCTCGGTGTTTAGGAAGGTTTTTGTCCTGTCCACTTCCAAGAGGTTATTACCTACGCTCGGTGTTTAGGAAGGTTTTTGTCCCGTCCACTTCCAAGAGGTTATTACCTAGGCTCAGTGTTCAGGAAGGTTTTTGTCCCGTCCACTTCCACAATATGAATGGTTTTATATCTCATAGGTTCTTGGTGATGTGAGTAATTGTTTAAAAATGTTTAGGTCTGGGTATTTGCTTGGGAGGAACGTGAGGAGGACAAAAGTAGACAACTGCAGGGTGATGCCTTCGCAGGTAGAAGAGTGCTTAGACTTGCAACCTGCAGCTCCATCCATTTATCCCTCCCTACATGTCTTTTCCACTGCTTGTAGATTGACATGCCTAGCAGACTAGAAACAACACCCCAGTCACATTCCACCCTATCCCAGGCCTCGCTCTCTATTCCTTGCCCATGGCTATCTGTACCTAGCCCTTGTCAATTGGAATCTCCCCTCAAGCATTGCCCAAACTTTTCTACCGTCAACAAAGATGGTTAATGAATTGCTATTGAAGGTCAATGTGGTGTTTTTACGCTGGCTAATTACCCCAAATGACCTGAGACAGAATTCCACGAGAGAAAGAGCATGGCTGGAGATAAGTATTGAACAAACTCAACTTCTGACCAGAGAGAACCTGTTCACCCTTTCCCGGTGACTTACTGTAAATGCATATGGACAGTCAGGACACTCTTCTGCTTCTCTCTTCCAGGGTTGTTTTCAGAGGTTATTTTTGACCTCCTCCCTGACTACCTCTGTTATCATGGGCAACACAGACACACACACACACACACACACACACACACACACACACACACACACACACACACACACACACACACACACACACACACACACACACACACACAAACACTGATGCGCTGAGAGGGAAGCTAGTCCACTGACCCTTGACCCTTTCTCTTTTTAGACCACGGCTTCGACACATCTTTACAGACACTCACACACACACACACACACACACACACACACACACACACACACACACACACACACACACACACACACACACACACACACACACACACACACACACACCCCTATACACTAAAATGGAGGGACCTAGCACTGTCACACAGACATACTGGGCTAGTGTTTCACTTGCCTCTCCATTCAACAGGAATGAATGGCATTTTTACCTTGGTGCACATGTAACCTCTTCACTACCCTTCCCTCTACCCCCTCCTCCACTAGCCCTGTTACCACAGTGACCTGACCAGGGTATAAGTATACAAGAAAAGTTCAGGGAACATTACTCAGCTACTGTGGCGCTGCCATAGCACTAGAAGACATAGAATTGAACATTCACATGTAATGCCATTACTCCAATGTAATTGGTGGACTGGCGGCCATAATGGATTTGGAATGTTGGAATCGAATGGAATCGTACCGCCATATTGGGTGAATGGTGAACCATGAAAAAGTCTGTACATTCTAGAACTTCTAGAACTTCCAGGTGTTCTATTTCTATGTGAGCTCTAGCCTTGCACCAGCAACCAACATAGACACAGAGATAAATATACCACTTAAATATATATTTTAGGCCTCTCTCTCTCCCTCTTTCTCTCCCTCTTTCTCTCCCTCTGTCTCCCTCTCCCTCTCTATCTTTCTCTCTCCCCCCTCTCTCTCTCTCTATCTCTCTACCTCCCCTCTCTCTCTCCGGGTGACTCAGACAGTGAATCCAACACTCCTCTTCTTCTTACCCTGGCGCCAACGTTCCCTCCATCTTGTGTAAAAAAAAAGAACAGATTAATTTTAGACGGATCGAGGGGTTGTTTAGAAAGTCCCCCGTCCCTAAAACTGCCCCCAGCCTCATCATCCAAGCATCTGACTGTATGACGGTTAGAATTCAGGAACAGGTATTTATAAAGCGTCTCAAATCAAATCAAATTTATTTGTCACATACACATGGTTAGCAGGTGTTAATGCAAGTGTAGCGAAATGCTTGTGCTTCTAGTTCCGACCATGCAGTAATATCTAACAAGTAATATAACCTAACAATTCACAACAACTACTTTATACACACAAGTGTAAAGGAATGAATACGAATATGTACATAAAAATATATAAATGAGTGATGGCCGAACGGCATAGGCAAGATGCAGTAGATGGTAGAGGGTACAGTATATACATATGAGATGAGTAATGTAGGGTATGAAAACATAAAAAGCGGCATTGTTTAAAGTGGCTAGTGATACATTACATCAAGATGGCAAGATGCAGTAGATGGTATAGAGTACAGTATGTACATATGAGATGAGTAATGTAGGGTATGAAAACATTATATGAAGTGGCATTATTTAAAGTGCTAGTTATACATTACATCAAGATGGCAAGATGCAGTAGATGGTATAGAGTACAGTATATACATATGAGATGAGTAATGTGGGGTAGGAAAACATTATATAAAGTGGCATTGTTTAAAGTGGCTAGTGATACATTTAATTACATCAAGATGGCAAGATGCAGTAGATGGTATTAGCGTACAGTATATACATATGAGATGAGTAATGTAGGGTAATAAAGTGGCTAGTGATAAATTGATTACATACATTTTTCCATTATTAAAGTGGCTGGAGTTGAGTCAGTATGTTGGCAGCAGCCACTCAATGTTAGTGATGGCTGTTTAACAGTCTGATGGCCTTGAGATAGAAGCTGTTTTCAGTCTCTCGGTCCCCGCTTTGATGCACCTGTACTGACCTCGCCTTCTGGATGATAGCGGGGTAAACAGGCAGTGGCTCGGGTGGTTGCTGTCCATGATGATCTTTTTGGCCTTCCTGTGACATCGGGTGGTGTAGGTGTCCTGGAGGGCAGGTAGTTTGCACCCGGTGATGCGTTGTGCAGACCTCACTACCCTCTGGAGAGCCTTCCGGTTATGGGCGGAGCAGCTGCCGTACCAGGCGGTGATACAGCCTGACAGGATGCTCTCGATTGTGCATCTGTAAAAGTTAGTGAGTGTTTTTGGTGACAAACCAAATTTCTTCAGCCTCCTGAGGTTGAAGAGGCGCTGCTGCGCCTTCTTCACTACGCTGTCTGTGTGGGTGGACCATTTCAGTTTGTCCGTGATGTGTACGCCGATGAACTTAAAACTCTCTACCCTCTCCACTACTGTCCCATCAATGTAGATAGGGGGCTGCTCCCTCTGCTGTTTCCTGAAGTCCACGATCATCTCCTTTGTTTTGTTGACATTGAGTGTGAGGTTATTTTCCTGACACCACACTCCGAGGGCCCTCACCTCCTCCCTGTAGGCCGTCTCGTCGTTGTTGGTAATCAAGCCTATCACTGTAGTGACATCTGCAAAATTGATGATTGAGTTGGAGGCGTGCATGGCCACGCAGTCGTGGGTGAACAGGGAGTACAGGAGAGGGCTGAGAACGCACCCTTGTGGGGACCCAGTGTTGAGGATCAGCGAAGTGGAGATGTTGTTACCTACCTTCACCACCTGGGGGCGGCCCATCAGGAAGTCCAGGACCCAGTTGCACAGGGCGGGGTCGAGCCCCAGGGTCTTGAGCTTAATGACGAGTTTGGAGGGTACTATGGTGTTAAATGCTGAGCTGTAATCGATGAACAGCATTCTTACATAGGTATTCCTCTTATCCAGATGGGTTAGGGCAATGTGCAGTGTGATGGCGATTGCGTCGTCTGTGGACCTATTGGGTCGGTAAGCAAATTGGAGTGGGTCTAGGGTGTCAGGTAGGGTGGAGGTGATATGGTCCTTGACTAGTCTCTCAAAGCACTTCATGATGATGGAAGTGAGTGCTACAGGGCGGTAGTCATTTAGCTCAGTTACCTTACCTTTCTTGGGAACAGGAACAATGGTGGCCCTCTTAAAGCATGTGGGGACAGCAGACTGGGATAAGGATTGATTGAATATGTCTGTAAACACACCAGCCAGCTGGTCTGCGCATGCTCTGAGGACTCGGCGGGGAATGCCGTCTGGGCCTGCAGCCTTGCGAGGGTTAACACGTTTAAATGTTTTACTCACGTTGGCTACAGTGAAGGAGAGCCCGCAGGTTTTGGTAACGGGCCATGTCAGTGGCACTGTATTGCCCTCAAAGCGAGCAAAGAAGCTGTTTAGTCTGTCTGGGAGCAAGGCATCGTGATCCGCGACGGGGCTGGTTTTTCTTTTATAGTCAGTGATTGACTGTAGACCCTGCCACATACCTCTCGTGTCTGAGCCGTTGAATTGTGACTCCACTTTGTCTCTGTACTGACGCTTAGCTTGTTTGATTGCCTTGTGGAGGGAATAGCTACACTGTTTGTATTCGGTCATGTTTCCGGTCACCTTGCCCTGATTAAAAGCAGTGGTTCGCGCATTCAGTTTTGCGTGAATACTGCCATCAATCCACGGTTTCTGGTTTGGGAATGTTTTAATAGACGCTGTGGGTACAACATCGCCGAAGCAGTTGTTAATAAAATCGCACACCGAATCAGCGTATTCGTCAATGTTGTTGTTGGCTGCAATGCGGAACATATCCCAGTCCACGTGATCGAAGCAGTCTTGAAGCGTGGAATCCGATTGGTCAGACCAGCGTTGAACAGACCTGAGGGCGGGAGCTTCCTGTTTTAGTTTCTGTCTATAGCCTGGGAGCAACAAAATGGAGTCGTGGTCAGCTTTTCCGAAGGGAGGGCGGGGGAGGGCCTTATATGCGTCGCGGAAGTTAGAATAGCAATGATCTAGGGTTTTGCCAGCCCTAGTAGCACAATCGATATGCTGATAGAATTTGGGGAGCCTTGTTTTCAGATTAGCCTTGTTAAAATCCCCGGCTACAATAAATGCAGCCTCAGGATATGTGGTTTCCAGTTTACATAGAGTCCAATGAAGTTCTTTCAGGGCCGTCGATGTGTCTGCTTGGGGGGGAATATACACGACTGTGATTATGATCGAAGAGAATTCTCTTGGTAGATAATGCGGTCGACATTTGATTGTGAGGAATTCTAAGTCAGATGAACAAAAGGACTTCAGTTCCTGTATGTTGTTATGATCACACCACGTCTCGTTAATCATAAGGCCCTTCTTCTTACCAGAGAGATGCTTGTTTCTGTCGGCGCGATGTGTGAAGAAACCAGGTAGCTGTACCGACTCAGATAGCGTGTCTCGAGTGAGCCATGTTTCCGTGAAACAAAGAACGTTACAGTCTCGGATGTCTCTCTGGAATGCTACCCTTGCACGGATTTCGTCTACCTTGTTGTCAAGAGACTGGACGTTGGCGAGTAGTATGCTCGGGAGCGGTGCGCGATGTGCCCGTCTACGGAGCCTGACCAGAAGACCGCTCCGTCTGCCCCTTCTACGTCGTCGTTGTTTTGGGTAGCCGGCTGGGATCCGATCCATTGTCCTGGGTGGTAGGCCAAACAGAGGATCCGCTCCGGGAAAGTCGTATTCCTGGTCGTAATGTTGGTGAATTGACGTTGCTCTTATATCCAATAGTTCCTCCCGACTGTACGTAATAAAACCTAAGATTACCTGGGGTAACAAAGTAAGAAATAACACATAAAAAAACAAAATACTGCATTGTTTCCTAGGAACGCGAAGCGAGGCGGCCATCTTTGTCGGCACCGGAAGTAATACTCTCTCAGAGTAGGTTTGCTGATGTAGGATCAGGTTCTGTCTCTCCATATAATCGTGTTTTTCTGATTCAAACGCGCCAAATAAATGGACATTTTGGAGATATAACGACGGAATTTATGATGTTTATGGGACATATTGGAGTGCCAACAGAAGAAGATCTTCAAAGGTAAGGCATGAATTATATCGTTATTTCTGAGTTTTGTGTCACGCCTGGTGGGTTGAATTATGATTGTCATGTGTTTGTTTGATGGGGTGCTGTCCTCAGATAATAGCATGGTTTGCTTTCGCCCTAAAGCCTTTTTGAAATCTGACATGGTGGCTAGATTAACAAGAAGTTAAGCTTTAATTTGGTGTATTGCACTTGTGAATGTATGAAAGTTAAATATTTCTAATAATTTGTTTTGAATTCCGCGCTCTGACATTTCACCGGATGTTGTCGAAACGTTACGCTAGCGGAACCCCTACCCGTAAAAGGTTAAATATACAACAAGTAATTGAGGGGATTGAAACCAGGTGTGAGGAAAACAATACAAAACAAATGGAAAATGAAAAGTGGATCGATGATGGCTAGAAGACCGGCGACGCCGCCCGCCGAGCGCCGCCCAAACAAGGAGAGGACGCGACTTCGGCGGAAGTCGTGACACTTAGGTTCAAAGTTTACATGATCAGATCAAACTCCTTTAACCTATTACTGCAGTGGGCTAAATCAAGGTCACAGAGTGATTCTTGGTAGTCTTAAACAAATCTACTTTGAAACAGAAGTATACACCTCACACACGGTTATGGGCTTAAAAAAAGAAGACACCTATATCATGTCAGATATAGAGTTGCAATGTATACAATTTAGAGTTTGCATCCCAATATTACACTTTATATACAGAATACTGAAATAAAACTGTTTGACATAGAAACACTGGATTTTTCCCCGTTTTTCTTTCTCAATGATCTTTATTAATGCTGAAAAATATTTGGTCATTGACTGCAGGAAAGGGCTGCATGTGGAGGCTGCGCCATGTAGGGACATGTGTGTGAGGGGGACGGAGTGTGTGTGTGTGTGTGTGTGTGTGTGTGTGTGTGTGTGTGTGTGTGTGTGTGTGTGTGTGTGTGTGTGTGTGTGTGTGTGTGTGTGTGTGTGTGTGTGTGTGTGTGTGTGTGTGTGTGTGTGTGTGTGTGTTGGTATGCATGCACATGTGTTTCTGTGTTTCTGTCTAAGGTATACCTTATCGGTTTCTAAACTTCCGCTGAATACCACTAAGTCAAAAGTCTATAGTCGGACCACCATCAGCCATCAACCACCCACTTCATAACAAATACCTGTCACAGGCCCCCCTATAACACCCCTATAACGCCCCTATATCCCAATGACAGCAAAGACATGAAGACATATACTGTAGACAGGTAGAACAGCCCAAAACAACCAACACTCATTCATCATCATATTATCTTGCTGTCAGAACTCTCAAGGCCATTGACAGAGTAGTTAGAAGCAGACCTGGGTTAAAATAGCTACTATTTGAAATATGTTTCCAGCTTGCCTGTCTTAATGTGCCGATAAAATAGACATCTCTAATGTGGCCTAACTTCTACCTCGAGATCCTTTGATGTCTGAATCATATGAGGGGTGACTGACAACCTATTCCCCAGAGCCACATTAGAGATGTGTCACAAATGGCACCCTATTTCTTATAGTGCACTTCTTTTGACCTATGAGCCCTATGAGCCGTGGTCAAAAGTTGTGCACTATAAAGGAAATAAGGTGGTATTTGACCCGAGTGGCTCCCTTAGCTCTGCTTTAGACACTTGAACTTAAGAAACCCTCCACTGTTTTTGAAAACATGTGAAACTAAATCTGCCCAGCGGGACTTGATCTCCTAGTGGGGACAAGCTGAGACACAAACAGAGAGAATGTGAGTCCCACATTCAGTATTTAGTATATATTAGGAACCCCATTAGCTATTTTTACTCTTCCTGTGGTCCAAACAGGAATAAAGCAATACATCATAATAACACAATAGTCTACATAATAATAAAACAATACTCTACATCATAATAAAACAATTCTACACAATTTGCCATGGGGCGGAGAGAAGGTTTTGCAATTTTATAACACATTTCATGCAATCCTTCTCATTTTGACATGGGGCGGAGAGAAGAATTAGCAGTTTTATGATTTGTCCCAAATACAATGATTTTAGTTTTTGATATATTTAAGACTAGTTTATTACTAGCCATCCATTCTAAAACTGTCTGCAGCTCCTTGTTAAGAGTTGCAGTGATTACTTGCTGTGGTAATGAACATGTATACTCATCAGTGTACATAGACACACAGGCTTTACTCAAAGCTAGTGGTAGGTCATTAGTGAAGATTTAAAACAGTAAAGAACCAAGACAGTTGCCCTGAGGTATACCACACTCTACCTGGTCTATATTAGAGTGTTCTGTGTTCTGTTAGATAGGTAGCTCTCATTCCATGATCCAAGATCATAACAAATACTTTTTTTCAGCAGGTGATCGATAATGTCAAAAGCTGTCAAAAGGGTTCTTCGGCTATCCCCATAGGAGAGCCATTTTTGGTTGCAGATAGAACCATTTTGAGTTCCCTTTCCAGAGAGGGTTCTACATGGAACCCAAAACTTTTCTACTTGGAACCAACAAGGGTTCTTCAAAGGGTTCTCCTATGGGGACAGCCGAAAGCCCCTTTTAGGTTCTAGATAGCACAAAACAGCTCCCACAATCTTCTTATTATCAATTTCTTTCAGCCAATCATCAGTCATTTGTGTCAGTGACGTACATGTTGAGTGCCTTTCCCTATAAGCGGGCTGAACGTTTGTTGTTAATCAGTGTTTTCCAAAAGGCAGAAAAGGGAGAGCATGATGCTTTTTCAGCGTCTCCTGTGAGTGAATTTGCACGTCCCGTGTAATGTAAGTGGTAACAATGAGTTTAATTAATTACTGTTTTGTGGCACATGCATATTTTTTGTTGTTGCATGTTTCATAGGCCTACATAGCAAACCACGGAGTCGGGGTGCATAGGCTATTTACCGAACATCAAGTTTATTAAAGTTGTCGAATCTCCTATATCCCTTTGCTATTCATAAATCATACAATGTAGTTAGTTATATGTCCATGGTATAGCATCGGGACATGTAAACTAAAGATCTTGTTTGTATTTTCCTAGGATTTGAAGCTCATGTTGAGACTTGCCATTGACCTCTAAAGTAATTGGAGCCTAGTGATAGGTTGTACACGATAGAATGGCTCTTTTTGAAAGGATCTTTTAGATGAACGGAACCGAATCGCATCGGTGAGAGAGCCGTTCATTTGGCTCCCTAATTTGCATACTGATAGGCCACTACTGCTTTTGGGCAATTATCTGGAGAGAAATTAGGAAAACATTCGATGAAGATGTTTACTCATTCTGGTCCAAAATATAATAAAAGAAAACAGGTTGAAGGTTATAAAAGCTAATGTCATGATACTTATATTGTATTATTATTATTGAAGATATTGATATAGGCTTACAGGTTTGATTAAAGTGTCGACAATGAATTAGTCAACAGCTGCTTTCTGTGTAGCAAAACCCATGTTTAACACCTGCGTCATTCTTCAATCATACCTGCAGGGCTGTTCATAGGCGCTTGACTTTGTATAAAAGTAAGGGTACACAATCTGACGGGGTGTCTGGGGGTCCTTGATTGAAAGGTCTGAAACCCTACCAGGTCTGGGACTCACAAACATCCTGCCCCCTCTCCCTGACAATCCCACCCACAGTGATTGATTGACAGGCAAAACTGTTAAAGGGATAGTTCACCCAAATTACTATATGACACCTTGGTTTCCTTACCTTAAGTGTCCACAGCAGCAGAGCCAATAAAATACATAATTTAAAAAACAAACATCATTGTGATAATTCATATCTTACAGTAAATATGACTTTAATCTCAAGAGAAGACACATTTCATGTTAAAAGGGTTATCTTAGAATATTTTCTGGATCATATAGGCCTATGCAATATCCAGAACAACTAACAACACACTGAATTCATGCATTTTCTGTCATTTTAATTGTAAAGTCATGTCTTTCTGTTCAATACCAAAATGCATTTTACCAATCTGGTAGGTAAAGTCGTGAAAAGTATTCAATAATTTAGCTGTGTACTTCAGATGGAATTAAGTCAGTAAAATATACTAGAGGCCACCAAAATTGAGCTCGTTCTGCTCCAAAAAACTCCCTAGCTGGCTACTTTTTCTCTTTGGCTAGCTACTCAATGTACTTATGTAAAACACTGATTAATGTGTTTACTGTGAAATAACAAATCTGTTCAAACTCCATTTTTTACAGAAGTTTACTAAGGGTCTGATTGGTCAGCTGTTTGAACCATTAAAGGGCACTTTGCTATTCCTGGGTAGCGGAATGCACAGGAGGTTGGCGGCACCATAATTGGGGAGAACGGGCTTGTGGTAATGGCTGGAGTGGAATAGGGGGAATGGTATCAAATACACCAGCACCGTGGTTTCCATGTGTTTGATTGCCATTCCATTCACTCCATTCCAGCCAATATTATGAGCCATCCTCCCCTCAGCAGCCTCCTTTGGCGGAATAACTTTGCTTCCCTCTAAGCCTGAGGGCACACACTTTACTTTAGGCATAGATTGCTGAGATGACAAATAGGAGTGGCAATATAGTCCTCATCCACAGTAATTTTCCATCCAAGTTGTCAGAACCAGGTGGTTTGTCATTATTGATAAACAGCAATACTTTTTTTTTACCTCTTCCACACTCTACAGAATTCAAAATGACAATGCTTGTCTTTCATTATTCATTAAAAAACGATATCGTCACATTGAATAATTATAATATAGTCAGGAGTAGGTGTGTGGTCATTGGGAGTTCAGTTCCAGGTGCACCAGAGGTCAGTCTGGTTGTATCCAGAGCATAGTTATGAGGTTGTTGTTGGCATGCTTTGCCTAAATTCGCTAGTCTTGCCAATGAAAAAGTAATTAAAGTAGTTGGCAATATCAGAGGTTTTGTGATGAATGAGCCATCTTATTTAATGACGGATGAATATGAGTTCGCCTCTTTCCCAACATTTTTATTTAAGGTACTCCAAAGCTTTTTACAATCATTCTTTATATAATTTACCTTTGTTTCGTAGTACAATTTCTTCTTCAAATGGCACCCTATTCCCTATATAGGACACTACTTTTGACCAGGGTCCATAGTATTTAGTGTACTAAATAGTGAATAGGGTGCCATTTGGGACACAAAACAGAGAGCACGGTTACATGCACACAATAATGTGATTATTGTGGATAGTCAGATGAATGTATTAGTTTGATTCAAACGTTGACATGCTTTGCAAGAGGAACGATTCCCCTAATAATCCTGTTCACATGGACATATCTGAAATCATGCTACCTGATGGCACTCTGACAAGTGCAGAAAATGGCAAAATCAAAATAAAATGTTCTGCCACAGCGAACATGTTATTTTTGGGAAGATTATTTGATTCTGAATTCGGACATACAGTATAAAGTTTGTATGTGAAAACTACTTCTACTTCGCGTACATTCAGTTGTTCCCGAACTCACTTCACTCGCACTAAAGAAGGAGGCTCGCTCAGCTAATGCTAGCACATGCGCAGATCAAATACACCGCTGGAACGCCGACCAAGGTGTTTACATGTCCTAATCATTTGAAAGATTGCTCAGAAAACCAGGTGTTTTAATCGGCTTATGCTTACTTCGATTTTGACCGTACTCTGATTAAGATAAGCAGAGTAAGGTGTTTACATGACTATTCCATAATCTGCCTACTGCCATAATCTGTTTAATATCGAATTATTAGTGTCCATATAAACGTACTCAGACAGACTATCAGAAGCAGTTTCCTGACCTGTCAAGCTCTTAATAACAACACTTTAACAATTTGGACATTTAAGGGAAGACTTTGAAGATTCAGGCTGACGTTTTCAAGCTCCCTGCTACTATACAGTCTGTCATAGTGGGTTATTGGTAGCTGATGTGGATGTTTGGGCCTGGTTATGCTAGCTAGTAGACACACAAGAGCTGGGGCGCCTTGCTTGCTGTTCTAGGCCGAAGCATTCATATCAGTTAGAATGATCTCAGTCAATTCGACGACCGATCAGTCAATCAATCCATCAGACACTGATTTTAATTGTACTTATTAAGGAATCTGTCAGCCCTCTTCTAGCATTCCCATTCAACCAGGCTTGACCAATCAGGGGCCAGTGTCACCTTAGAACAACAAGCAAGAACTAGCTGCCGTGACAACCAACGATAGCAAACAAAGAACCCCCCCCCCCCCCCCCCCCCGCTACTATCCCCCAACTCACCCCCCCTGCTCCCTCCTCTTTCCACCCTCCCTTCTTCTGTCAGGTATCTGATGCTTACCAAACTTACCTGTGAGGGGTCCTCTCCTCTCTCTAGGGGTATCCAGGTGGGGCCCTAGCTAAAAGGGGGTTTGGTACAATGGAAATCCCTGTAGAAACATGTTAAAGAGGCGTGTGTGTGTGTGTGTGTGTGTGTATGGGCCTATGTGTGTGTATTGGGCAAAGTCTCGAGTCAAGTCTTAACAGGTGTGAATACCTGTGTTGGTGAATTCCTCAGGCTATGGTTAGTCAGTCCTGTGATATTGTAGAAGCAGCTAATCACCCTCCACTAAAACGACTAGACATTTCTTTAAACCTCAATGGAACAATGTATGTAGCAGGAAACACACTATGTTGTTGAACTGCTTCGCATCAGAAAGACAACATACTGTATTTTGAACTATGTTTGTGTGTACTGTATGTGTGGATACGTGCCTGATTTGTGTAGTTCTGTGTACTGTATATATTAATGTTAGCAAATAAAATACCAGATATAGTTATGTGGTGTGACTTGACTTGACTGCAACTTGGCCGTTGTTTGTCATATATGTCCAGGGCCTGTTGTCAAGGGTAACCGTTCAGGCAGCCAGGACCGAAAGGGGGAGAGGAGTGAGGGGGGACGGAGGGTGAGAAGACCGAAGTGCCATCGTGGGCGGCCATATTTCACCCAGCATTTCACACCCCCATGCCAGGAGTGGTGTGTTTGTGTGTGCATGTGTGGGATCCCCGTGCCAGGAGTGAGGGCATTATTAGCTCTCTTTTAGTTAGAGAGAGACCCCCCCCCCCCCCCCTTCCTGTTTAGGATTCCCCTCTGTCTGGTCCCCTCTTGGGAACCCAGTTTAGCAGTGAAGACTATGGAATGATAGATTAACAGAATTAAAGAAAGTGGTCCTCGTTCTGATTCCTTTTTTTCATAGATACACAGGGATTACGAACTGAGAATTCCGCTGCACTTCTTTCACCGCCATAGAAATAGAATCGACTAGAATGGGTATATACGCTCTAGGAATTGTATTTATATGCTCACCCTTCTGTCTCTGATTATGTGTGGCTTACTCACACTTTGCCCTTGTCTAATAATATAACTGTCTGGGATATTTATCAAGTCAGTTTTGCTGTTAATATCTCTGTAGTTACATTTAGGATAGGGATAATAGAGCTGATCTGAGAGCTGTGGTTAAGTAAGAGGGATTGCTTAGATGGGTCATCAGCAGTGGGCGTGTGGGTGGCACTTCTCACACACAGCTGAGAGAGGGGACTGGACACTGGGAAAATAGACAAAGCACGGAGTGTGTGTGTGTGTGTGTGTGTGTGTGTGTGTGTGTGTGTGTGTGTGTGTGTGTGTGTGTGTGTGTGTGTGTGTGTGTGTGTGTGTGTGTGTGTGTGTGTGTGTGTGTGTGTGTGTGTGTGTGTGTGTGTGTTCACAACTGTTAGTTTGATAACCCAGTGTTACAGAGGTGTGTAGGAAAAAACCCAGGACCCCGCCGTCCGACCCAACCTTTATTTGTTTCCTTTTTTCAAGCCGAAAAAAAATGACAGAGCTTGAGGAAAGGAAACTGAGCACTAAACTGTTTACCTGGAAAGAATTTGTTGGACTGGTCTCAATGTGATTCAATCCTTTTGATTCATAGTGTCTGGTTGCGTCCCAAATGGTAGCCTATTACCTACAGTACCAGACAAAAGTTTGGAGACACCTACTCAACAAGGGTTTTTCTTTATTTTTACTATTTTCTACATTGTAGAATAATAGTGAAGACATCAAAACTATGAAATAACAGATATGGAATAATGTAGTAACCAAGAAAGTGTTAATCGACTCAAAATATATTTTATATTTGAGATTCTTCAAAGTAGCCACCCTTTGCCATGATGACAGCTTAGGCAAACTCTTGGCATTCTCTCAACCAGCTTCATGAGGTAGTCACCTGGAATGCATTTCAATTAACAGGTGTGCCTTGTTAAAACAACAGTCCATCGTTACTTCAAGACATGAAGGTCAGTCAATCTGGAACATTTTCAGAACTTTAAAAGTTTCTTCAAGTGCAGTCGCATAAACCATCAAGCGCTATGATGAAACTGCCTCTCATAAGGACCGCCACAGGAAAGGAAGACCCAGAGTTACCCCTGCTGCAGAGGATAGGTTCATTAGAGTTATCAGTCTCAGAAATTGCAGCCCAAATAAATGCTTCACAAAGTTCAAGTAACAGACACATCTCAACATCAACTGCTCAGAGGAGACTGTGTGAATCAGGCCTTCATGGTCGAATTGCTGCAAAGAAACCACTACTAAATGATACCAATAAGAAGAAGAGACTTGCTTGGGCCAAGAAACACGAGCAATGGACCTTAGACCGGTGGAAATCTGTCCTTTGTTCCAACCGCCGTGTCTTTGTGAGACGCAGAGTGGGTGAATGGATGTGGTTTGCACTGTGAAGCATGGAGGAGGAGGTGTGATGGTGTGGGGGTGCTTTGCTGGTGAAACTATCTGTGATTTATTTAGAATTCAAGGCACACTTAACCAGCATGGCTACCACAGCATTCTGCAGCAATACGCCAGTGGGACTATCATTTGTTTTTCTACAGGACAATGACCGAACACACCTCCAGGCTGTGTAAGGGCTATTTGACCAAGAAGGAGAGTGATGGAGTGCTGCGTCAGATGACCTGGCCTCCACAATCATCCGACCTCAACCCAGTTGAGATGGTTTGGGATGAGTTGGACCGCACAGTGAAGGAAAAGCAGCCAACAAGTGCTCAGCTCCTTCAAGACTGTTGGAAAAGCATTTCTGGTGAAGCTGGTTGAAAGAATGCCAAGACTGTGCAAAGCTGTCATCAAGGCAAAGGGTGGCTACTTTGAAGAATCTAAAATATTAAATATATTTTGATTTGTTTAACACTTTTTTGGTTACTACATGATTTCATATGTGTTATTTCATGGTTTTGATGTCTTCACTTATTCTACAATGTAGAAAATAGTAAAAAAATTAAGAAAAACACTTGTAATAGCAGGTGTGTCCAAACTTTTGACTGGTACTGTATGCAGTGCAATACATTTTAACCAGGGCCCATAGGTTTAGGTTTAGGGAATAGTGTGCCGTTTAGGACGCAGACAACGTATCTGAAGTGGAATATCTTTGACTGTAGTTTGAATGTCAACAAGTATCATGATATCTCATCTCCGTCAGGGCCTCACCTTATTTCCAAAGTATCCAATGTTAAGAAATATCAGACAGATCTAGCAGGTGTGTGTGTGTGTGTGTGTGTGTGTGTGTGTGTGTGTGTGTGTGTGTGTGTGTGTGTGTGTGTGTGTGTGTGTGTGTGTGTGTGTGTGTGTGTGTGTGTGTGTGTGTGTGTGTGTGTGTGTGTGTTGTGTGTATGTGTATCTATCCATGTTAGGAATTATTAGACAAAAACCGTTCTGGCAGGTGGGGGTGTAGTGGAGTCAAAGGCGTTAATCAACACCTCTAAAGTAATGTTCTCTAGTAACATTAGAAAAACACACTTTAACTTACTGATTGGGTCTGTCTTTGAAACGTCCACCAGAGAGGAGATCATATTTATACTTCTAAAGAAGTCATTCTGGTGCTGAATGTTTTGGAACGGAATAATTACCCTAGCAGACTTTACAGGAATACAGTATAACTCCGAATGGCTTTTGCCATGCGTTTCCTCCTTAAGGTAAATTCTATGGTATCACCTGTTGCTTAGTAATATGTTTGTTGTATATTCTTACCAACTGCGAACTGTTCCAATTTCTATTTTGATGGATGGATGGATGGATGGATGGATGGATGGATGGATGGATGGATGGATGGATGGATAAAAAGAAGGAATGGATGGGTAGAATGTAGATAGAATCTCTCATCATCTCTTTGTTCTATATAAGTCACCAAATCCATTACTAAGGCTAGATTTCACCATTGATGGAATGTGAAGCATCCTAGAATGAAAAGCCAGGGAATTAGAACATGTGGTTTTCTCAACGGGTTCCGACACAGCTAGGAGCTAGAACACGTTCTGATACCACGTGTAGAATCCTGGCGGCCTCTCTCACATTCTGCCCCATTCCCCTGACCCTACAGAGAGAAAGGGCATACGCAAGCAAACACACACACACACACACACACCTGGTTCTTAACAAAACCCTGTTTATACGTACATGCATCCACAGCGGCTGTAAGTTAGAGGCATGCAGTGGGTTAAGCCCTGGAGTTCACCACCACATGGTAGGCTAGAGGATCCAGAGAGGTGGCCACGCTGCACCTGACTGCACCGGGGAGAAGTACAGCTCACTGGGCTGAGCTTGGCCGACCCGCTGGGTGCGTTGGCTCAGAGGCCTGGGTCCACTGGCTCTCTTCTGGAGGGGGTTAGGGGTTGAGGGGAGGTGGAGCGGGGTTTTACTGCCGCCTTGTACGGCCCTCATGGGCTGAGGAGAGGGATGGAGGGACAGAGGGATGGACTGACCTGATGGATCATAGGGAGAGATCGACGGGGAGAGGCAAAGGGGAGAAAGTGTGTGTGAAATGATCAATTAATCGAACTTACAGTAGCGACCGTCCCCCTGTTCAGCGAAGCACTGTTTGTTGTGCGCACACACACACACACATACACATACTCACACAGTCCCTACCACCCTCCCCACTCCCTGGGTGGGCTCTGCTCTTCTACTCGCATACCTACAGGTTACGTCTGTTAGCATCAGATCTAACGCTAGACTAGCTCTGCCTCCGAAATCAAATCAAACGTTATTGGTCACATACACATGTTTAGCAGGTGTTATTGCGGGTGTAGCGAAATGCTTGTGTTCCTAGCTCCAACAGTGCAGTAATATCTAACAATACCCACGAATCTAAAAAGTAAAAGAATGGATTTAAGAAATATACGAGCAATGTCAGTGACATTGACTAAAATACAGTAGAATAGAATACAGTATATACATATGAGATGAGTAAAGCAGTATGCACTTGTTGCCTGGGAATGGGCCTGTTTAAAGGCTAACAGAGTGCGTGCGTGTGTGCCCCTCTCTCTGTCCCTCTCTCTCTCTGTTTTCAAATCAAATCCAACTGTATTTGTCACACGCGCCGAATACAACAAGTGTAGACCTTACAGTGAAATGCTTACTTACAAGCTCTTAGTCAACAGTGCAGTTCAAGAAGAGTTAAGAAAATATTTACCAAATAAACTAAAGCAAAAAAAATTAAATAATAGAAAGTAACACAATAACATAACAACAACGAGGCTATATACAGGGGGTACCGGTACCGAGCAGGGGTGCAGGGGTACAGATAGAGAGACACTATAGAGGGGCCAAGCTAGAAACTAAAAGAGCAACAGTCACAGACAGAGTTCTGCAAAAGGTTACATTGAGCAGAACCCTGTTTGTGACTGTTGTGCTTTTAGTTTCGAGCTTGGCCCTTCTATAGTTTCTCTCTATCCGAATGACCCCCCCCCCCCCCCCCCCCCCCCCCGTAGCCAAGGAAAGGACCCAATTATCATTCTGAATGACCAACTGGGGTAGGAGGAGAGGGGGACTGCACCCTATGTTACAAGCCTAATTCAGCTGAGCTGTCCCTAAGAAGGAAGAGAGTGTGTGTGTGTGTGTGTGTGTGTGTGTGTGTGTGTGTGTGTGTGTGTGTGTGTGTGTGTGTGTGTGTGTGTGTGTGTGTGTGTGTGTGTGTGTGTGTGTGGCCGGTCCTAGTCCCCAGAGAGCTGTCCGGGGAGAACAGCTGCCCACAGGGTTCAAAGGTCGTCTATAGTGTTCTGCTCCCGTGAAGCTGTAAAAAAAAAAAACCTCCTCTTTTTCACCAATGGCTTTGTTTCTGACGCAGAGTGGACAACCCCCCAATCCAGTATTCCAGACAGATTTTTCAGTCGTTTCTGTTTGGGGGATTGTACCCTTCTTTTTACTTTTGTTCTCTTCCTCTGGCCTGGCTGGCTGGCTGGGTGAGAGAGAGCGAGAGAGAGAGATGTATGGCTGTCACGTTTTGTCTGAGGAGGTGTTCAGAGTCTTTATGTATGGAGGTCGTGAATCAATAGAGGGCCACAAATCAACACAATTGACTGATCCTTATAGCATCCCTATTAGAAGCTGTAAATTAAAGGGGCTCAGCTCTTTCTGCTCCACATTCACTGGACTCGAACCAGGATCTCTCTTTCTTTTTATCTTTGTCTTTCTCCTTTGACTGTCATCTGAAGGGTAGTGGGAAAAAAGGAAATGAGAAATATATTAAATAAAAAGTTAGGGAGATAGGGAGTCAGTTGAATGTAGGGAGAGAGAGAGAGCGTTATGCTTGGTATAACTTGGGGAGGTACTGCAAGGCAGTAACCAGTAACGACTAATACAGATGGTGATAAACACTATATATACAAAAGTATGTGGACACCCCTTCAAATTAGTGGATTCAGCTATTTCAGACACACCCGTTGCTGACAAGTGTATACAATCGAACACACAGCCATGCAATCTCCATAGACAAACATTGCCAGTAGAACGGCCTTAACTGAAGAGCTCAGTGGCTTTCAACATGGCACCGACATAGGATGCCACTTTTCCAACAAGATAGTTTGTCAAATTTCTGCACTGTTAGAGCTGCCCCGGTCAACTGTAAGTGCTGTTATTGTGAAGTGGAAGCGTCTAGGAGCTAATACGGCACAGCCGCAAAGTGGTAGTCCACACAAGCTCACAGAATGGGACCCGCCGAGTGCTGAAGAGCGCATTGCATAAAAATTGTCAGTCCTCGGTTGCAACACCCACTCCCGAGTTCCAAACTGCCTCAGGAAGCAACATCAGCACAAGAACTGATCATTAGAGCTTCATGAAATGGGTTTCCATGGCCGAGCAGTCTCACACAAGCCTAAAATCACCATGCGCAATGCCAAGGGTCGGCTGGAGTGGTTTAAAGCTCACCGCATTGGACTCTGGAGCAGTGGAAACGCGTTCTCTGGAGTGATGAATCACGCTTCACCATCTGCCAGTCCGTCAGATTAATCTGGGTTTGGCGGATGCCAGGAGAACACTACCTGCCCCAATGCATAGTGCCAACTATACAGTTTGATGGAAGAGGAATAATGGTCTGGGGCTGTTTTTCATGGTTCGTGCTAGGCCCCTTAGTTCCAATGAAGGGAAATCTTAATGCTACAGCATACAATGACATTCTAGACGATTCTGTGCTTCCAACTTTGTGGCTACAATTTGGGAAGGCCCTTTGCTGTTTCAGCATGACAATACCCCCATGCACAAAGCAAGGTCAATACAGAAATGGTTTTGTCAAGATCGGTGTGGAAGAACTTGACAGGCCTGCACAGAGTCCCGACCTCAACCCCATCTAACACTTTTGGGATGAATGGAACGCCGACTGCGAGCCAGGCATAATCGCCCAACATCAGTGCCCGACCTCACTAATGCTCTTGTGGCTGAATGGAAGCAAGTCCCCGCATAAATGTTCCATCATCTCGTGGAAAGCCTTCCCGGAAGAGTGGAGGCTGTTATAGCAGAAAAGGGGGGACCAACTCCATATTAATGGTCATTATTTTGGAATGAGATGTTCGAAGAGCAGGTATCCACATACTTTTGATCATGTAGTTTATGAGTATGACTGTCTGACTGTGATCGCTATGGAATTCCCCTTACACATCTTGCCTAAGAACAGCCCTTATCCCTGGTATATTGTCCATAAAACATACCCCCTATGTTTCGGGGTAATAGAGTGCTAATGGTTTCCGTGTCAAGTCAATATGACCCTTCGGTTGAACTCATCCCAAGTCGTCTATTTCCTCTCTCCTCTCTTCCCTCTCTTCTTTTCTTTCCTCTTTTCTCTCCTTCAAGGAATTCCTGGGGAATGTTCAGCTCAGGTTTTTTTCCCTCTTCCAGATCTGTCCATCTTTCACAAAGCTGTCAGTGTGCCGAGGGGCCTGGAATACCAGAGAGGGGGATTCATCCCTTGTAGCCTCCGTCCCTCCATCCCTCCCTCTGTTGTTGAACGAGGGAGAGATATAAAGACTATTGTGTCCCTTTAATCTTCTGTGGGTCGGGACAGATTTTCTTTTGTTGTTTCATCTTGTAACATATCACAGGGCTCCCACTCTCTTCCCCCTCTTCTCCCTCTCTCCCCTGTCTTCTCATCTCCCTCCTAGAGCAGATACCTGCAGATGTCACACACCTTTCATCCCTTCATCCCCCTCCTTCCTCTTATCCCCTTCTCTTCTTCTCTCTATCTGATCTGGTCTGCATTAGGAGGGAGGAGAAGGGTGTGTGTGTGTGTGTGTGTGTGTGTGTGTGTGTCAGAGAGGGAATTATTCACCTACAAAGGCAATTAAAGCTGTTCTCAGATTTGAGAGTGAGATGGTAATTTCAGAGGGAGCGAGAGACAGAGAATACAAAATACATAATTAGACAAGTATTTAAAGAGAGGGAATGTAGAGGGAATGTAGGAGAAAGTGAGATGAGGTAATGGGGGAAAAAAGAGAGCGAGAGAGAGAGAGAGTCATAAACCATGAGTGAGTGAGTGACAGATAGCGAGCTGAGAGTGATTACCTGTTTGTGTTAAGGTCCCTAAGGGCACCTGACACTGTCCCCTTGACTATAGGTACAAATACCACACACACACACACACACACACACACACCCCTTACAGGAAAAACCACGCGATTTCACATGTGGAAAGATCACATGATTTCACATAAAATCACATGATTTCACATAAGATCACATGATTTCACATAAGATCACATGAAAACATGGGTTTTTGGAACACTTCACGTGCTCACTGCATCAGTCACATGCATATAAAAAAAACATACAAGAACGTGCACTCACAAGACACAAGGATAATCAATGGATGTATCGGTAGTCATCACTGTTGAATGACAAGACAACCTTTTTGGTTTCTTCAGGTGTTCTCTTCCTCACCCCGAACCTAATCACCTGTGTGTGTGTGTGTGTGTGTGTGTGTGTGTGTGTGTGTGTGTGTGTGTGTGTGTGTGTGTGTGTGTGTGTGTGTGTGTGTGTGTGTGTGTGTGTGTGTGTGTGTGTGTGTGTGTGTGTGTGTGTGTGTGTGTGTGTGTGTGTGTGTGTGTAGGAGTATGCCAAGTAGGGGCCAAGAGCTGTCCTCCTTTGGCCTCGGAATGAAGGAATCCATCTAATGAGAGAGAGAGAGAGAGAGAGAGAGAGAGAGAGAGAGAGGTGACAGGAAAAATGATTGCATGCTCATTTTCTTTGTTTGTTTACCTGACATTTTATTCACGCAGGTGAAAGAGCTGTGTGTGTGTGTGTGTGTGAGAGAGTTTGCGTGCATTCGTACCTGCCTGTATGCGTGTTCGTAGGACACTGCACCGACATGTCTACCTTGGGTCTACACCTGGCTCTGCCTCTGTGTACCATAAGCTCTTTTTACATCCTAACATTTACCTTTCTGCTCCGTTGGTACGAAATGCGTGGAGATAGACTTTCTGTTTAAAAAAAAAAAAACACAAGAAAAATGTCTTATTGAAACATGCTGAAACAGGGTCAATGTAGAGGTTGTTATCAATAAAACATCGCCTAAGGTGCAGAGGGTTCGGCTGTGTCCTGCTGGGGCGCAAGGACACCCCCAGCCCTGCTAAAACTATTGACAACTGCGTCCGTTTTCAAGGGATTGTTAAATAAATGTTAACTATTTGGTTGTAATATCATCACCTCTTGGAGAGCGCATAGTCAGAACTACACATTTCTGATTATTCTACGCAAAACAGTCGCGCATATTTAGCTATATCATCAGAGTTATACAGCAAGTATTGTAACTGCATGCTTTTCATGATCGGTAAACATCAATTGATCATGTAATTTCAGATACATGAGGTTAGCTTCATATCTCTCAATGTTGGCCACTATTAATTGGATATTTGAGTGCTATAAAATAAAAGCCAACTATATCTGCCAAGTATGAGGGGTTAAGATGAGGTTCACCGGCATTCACTGAGGTTCTCATCTCTCGTTTCATGATGGGCATGGACACGTAGCCTACATCACAGAGGGAGTTTTACACACGGCCAAAATGTCAGCTCACTGTTTTACTCCTCTCAGACTTTATATTTTAATAAAGCTTTGGTGATTTAAGATGTATTTCCAAGAGGTCTCAGGAGCCAAACTCTTTATTGACAGTCTTGACTACTTTGCGATTACATTGGGCAGAAAAAAAAAGCCTTCATTGAGAGGAAGGGAGGCTATGCTTGATTGTTAATAGAATAAAACGAAATGGGGAAAAAAACATTTGGTTTTATGTTTCTAAATACGAAGTATACATGTGTAACCCATGTGAAATGGCTAGCTTGTTAGCGGTGGTGTGCGCTAATAGCATTTTAATCTGTGACGTTACTCGCTCTGAGACCTGAAGTAGTTGTTCCCCTTGCGTTGCAAGGGCCGCGGCTTTTGTGGCGCGATGGGTAACGATGCTTCGTGGGGTGTCAGTTGTTGATGTGTGCTGAGGGTCCCTGGTTCAAACCCAGGTTGGGGTGAGGAGAGGGACGGAAGCTATACTGTTACACATGTACCAAAAGCACATTAGGCTACTCTTGTTCTATGAGCATGTTTTTATTTATTTATTTTACCTTTACTTAACCAGGTAGGCAAGTTGAGAACAAGTTCTCATTTACAATTGCGACCTGGCCAAGATAAAGCGTCACTGCTGCATAGGCTGCGTTTCAGCTGTGAAAATTCATGCCATGGTCTTAAATAACCCTATCAGCGTTGCCTGAAATGAGCACTTTGGATCATGTTTTTAAGGACACACCTCAAATATTTCCACCCTGCCCGTCTGAGCAAAAGCGAGCTGATATGAAACAGGTCAACTGCCGAACCTGGCGTTAGGGCTGGAAAATGCCAGCGCACCAGTTTTTACATGACGAAATTGCAAACTAACGTGCGTTTGACACTAGAGCCACATTAACGCCAGGTTAAAATAGAGCCCCTAATGTACTTTTTTCGTAGGCCTACCTACCTAGTGAAGTTAACTAACGTGATCCCTTTTCAACATAGTTTTTATTAAGAGTGTTTAACCTCTTAGGGCTAGGGGGCAGTATTTACACGGCCGGATAAAAAACGTACCCGATTTAATCTGGTTACTACTCCTACCCAGTAACGAGAATATGCATATACTTATTAGATATGGATAGAAAACACCCTAAAGTTTCTAAAACTGTTTGAATGGTGTCTGTGAGTATAACAGAACTCATATGACAGGCAAAAACCTGAGAGATTCCTTTACAGGAAGTGGCCTGTCTGACCATTTATTGGCATTCTTTGACATCTCTTTCCAAAACAAAGGATCTCTGCGGTAACGTGACACTTCCCACGGCTCCCATAGGCTCTCAGAGCCCGGGAAAAAGCTGAATGTCGTCATTCCAGCCCCAGGCTGAAACACATTATCGCCTTTGTCAAGTGGCCGATCAGGGGACAGTGGGCTTAGGCGCGTGCACTGGTCGCTCCCGTCTTTCTTTTTTTTCCTCTATTTACCGAAACGCAGATTCCCAGTCGGAATATTATCGCTTTTTTACGAGATAAATTGCATAAAAATTGATTTTAAACAGTGGTTGACATGCTTCGAAGTACGGTAATGGAATATTTAGAATTTTTTTGTCACGAAATGCGCCATGCTCGTAACCCTGATTTACCATTTCGGATAGTTTCTTGAACGCACGAACAAAACGCCGCTGTTTGGATATAACGATGGATTATTTGGGACCAAACCAACATTTGTTATTGAAGTAGAAGTCCTGGGAGTGCATTCTGACGAAGAACAGCAAAGGTAATAACATTTTTGTTATAGTAAATCTGATTTTGGTGAAGGCTAAACTTGCTGGGTGTCTAAATAGCTAGCCCGTGATGGCTGGGCTATGTACTTAGAATATTGCAAAATGTGCTTTCACCAAAAAGCTATTTTAAAATCGGACATATCGAGTGCATAGAGGAGTTCTGTATCTATAATTCTTAAAATAATTGTTATGCTTTTTGTGAACGTTTATCGTGAGTAATTTAGTAAATTGTTAGTAAATTCCCCGGAAGTTTGCGGGGGGTATGCTAGTTCTGAACGTCACATGCTAATGTAAAAAGCTGTTTTTTGATATAAATATGAACTTGATTGAACAAAACATGCATGTATTGTATAACATAATGTCCTAGGGTTGTCATCTGATAAAGATCATCAAAGGTTAGTGCTACATTTAGCTGTGGTTTGGGTTTATGTGACATTATATGCTAGCTTGAAAAATGGGTGTCTGATTATTTCTGGCTGGGTACTCTGCTGACATAATCTAATGTTTTGCTTTCGTTGTAAAGCCTTTTTGAAATCGGACAGTGTGGTTAGATAAAGGAGAGTCTTGTCTTTAACCTCTATGGGCAAGGCGGGACGAATTCGTCCCACCTACGTAACAGCCACCTGAATTCAGTGGCGCGATTTTTGAATCGTTTGAAATACTATTACTTCAATTTCTCAAACATATGACTATTTTACAGCTATTTAAAGACAAGACTCTCCTTAATCTAACCACACTGTCCGATTTCAAAACGAATGGTAAATAACGGTCGCACGCATGGCGCATGGTGTGACAAAAAATGTCTAAATATTCCATTACCGTACTTCGAAGCATGTCAACCGCTGTTTAAAACCAATTTTTATGCCATTTATCTCGTAGAAAAGCGATAATATTCCGACCGGGAATCTGCAATAAGCTAAACAGCCGAATGAAATTTCTCCACGGGGGCGAATCGTGCACGCGCCTCATTCAATGGTCCTCTGATCGGCCACTTGGATAAGGCGATAATCTGTTTCAGCCAGAGGCTGCCTCGTCATCGTTCAGGTTTTTCCCGGGTTCTGAGAGCCTATTGGAGCCCTGGGAATTGTCACGTTACAGCTAAGATCCTTACTCTTCAATAAACAGATGCAAGACGCACGACTCCTTGTCAGACAGGCCACTTCCTGCATGAAACCTTGTCAGGTTTTTGCCTGCCATAGGAGTTCTGTTATACTCACAGACACCATTCAAACAGTTTTAGAAACTTTAGGGTGTTTTCTATCCAAACCTGAACAATAATATGCATATTCTAGCTTCTGAGTTGGTGTAGGAGGCAGTTAAAAATGGGCACATATTTTTTCCAAAATTCTCAATACTGCCCCCTAGCCCAAACAGGTTAAAATGGTGTAAAATAGTCATATGTTTGAGAAATTGAAGTAATAGCATTTCTAAGGTATTTGAATATCGCGCCACGAGATTAGACTGGCTGTTGCGTAGGTGGGACGATTTGGTGCCACCTACCCTAGAGAGGTTAATCAGCATTGCTGCTGACAGACATAATTGGCTTGCTAGCTAATAACAGGCTAGCTAGCTAATATGGCTAGTTAAGCTAACTTTCAGATGATAAACTACATGGCTATATCAAAATATTGTTTAATTTGCTTGCCATCTATAGTGGTGATGACAGTAGTCCGACTGACAACTTTACCAGGACGAGGATTTGACAATATCAAGCTCTTTCAAAAAGCCTAATCTCTGATTAAGCAAGCTAAATGACATGTTATTTGCTTAGCTAGCTAGCTAACTATATGCCAAATGGATAGACTACCCTCACGTATCTGAAATTACATGATCAATCGATGTTTACTAAATATGAAAAGCATGCAGTTACTTGCTGTATAATGTAACTCTGATGATAGAGCTAAATGTGGAATAATCAGAAATGTGTAGTTCAGACTATGCTCTTAAAATATGATGATATTAAAACTAGTTATAACATTTTATTTAATAATCCCTTGAAAACGTCACCTAGTTGTCAATGGTTTTAGCGGAGCTGGGGTTCTCCTTGCCACCCAGCAGCCAAATCAAACACTCTGCAATGTCTTGTGACTTTTTATTGATAACGACCTATTGTCTGGAATGGAACTATGGAATGTGATCTAGATTTTACATCTCGTGGTGATGAAGCACTCAAGTGTGTGGCGGACATTTTGAAACTAGTGTTTGGTGAGAGAGAAATACACTTTCTTCCCTCAGGGGTCTCGTTCTTTCTCTTCCGTTCATTACTGAGACTTCCTGTCTGTCTGTCTTCACTGTCCCTACCGGTGACCGCTCATTGACGGATTAGAGAGAGCAACACCCAGATACACCCTCTATTAAGGCCCCTCAAAGAAGACTCCCAGAGTTTAATTTCCCCAGATTTGAGAATGCCGACGCTCCAAAGGACTGCATAAGGCTGGAGACCCATTACCCTCTCATGGGACATTTTCCCACCTGTTGTCCCGATCCACTGCTGTCCTCTTAAATCCACATCCCAGGGAAGGATCCTTCCTTTTATCATGTAGTGCTGACACCTGCTCTTGGGAGAAAACGTTAGGAAGACACTTCACCTGTTTTGAATAAGGATAAACTGCGTCATATAAAGCAGCTGTCCTCTACCTCCCACAGACAAACATGCAAGCACACACGTGTGCGCACACACACACGCACACACACACCTGCTAGGATGAGGGAAAACTATGTCTAATGTCATGTGGCCATGTGTCTCTAACCCTACTGGAGGTGTGTGTGCGTGGCAAGCAGAGTTCAGTGCCTGGTGCCTCTTCCCATTAATGATTATGTTCTAGAAGCTTTTCCTCTTTGGAGAGATAGAAAAGAATACTGCTGCCGCTACCAAAGAAGGGAATGATGAATGAATGAGGAGATGACTCTGAAAAGAGAGAGAGAGACAGTGAGATAAATACAGAGGAATGTTCATATACAGTGCCTTGCGAAAGTATTCGGCCCCCTTGAACTTTTCGACCTTTTGCCACATTTCAGGCTTCAAACATAAAGATATAAAACTGTAATTGTTTGTGAAGAATCAACAACAAGTGGGACACAATTATGAAGTGGAACGAAATTTATTGGATATTTCAAACTTTTTTAACAAATAAAAAACTGAAAAATTGTCCGTGCAAAATTATTCAGCCCCCTTAAGTTAATACTTTGTAGCGCCACCTTTTGCTGCGATTATAGCTGTAAGTCGCTTGGGGTATGTCTCTATCAGTTTTGCACACCGAGAGACTGACATTTTTGCCCATTCCTCCTTGCAAAACAGCTCGAGCTCAGTGAGGTTGGATGGAGAGCGTTTGTGAACAGCAGTTTTCAGTTCTTTCCACAGATTCTCTATTGATTCAGGTCTGGACTTTGACTTGGCCATTCTAACACCTGGATATGTTTATTTGTGAACCATTCCATTGTAGATTTTGCTTTATGTTTTGGATCATTGTCTTGTTGGAAGACAAATCTCTGTCCCAGTCTCAGGTCTTTTGCAGACTCCATCAGGTTTTCTTCCAGAATGGTCCTGTATTTGGCTCCATCCATCTTCCCATCAATTTTAACCATCTTCCCTGCCCCTGCTGAAGAAAAGCAGGCCCAAACCATGATGCTGCCACCACCATGTTTGACAGTGGGGATGGTGTGTTCAGGGTGATGAGCTGTGTTGCTTTTACGCCAAACATAACATTTTGCATTGTTGCCAAAAAGTTCGATTTTGGTTTCATCTGACCAGAGCACCTTCTTCCACATGTTTGGTGCGTCTCCCAGGTGGCTAGTGGCAAACTTTAAACGACACTTTTTATGGATATCTTTAAGAAATGGCTTTCTTCTTGCCACTCTTCCATAAAGGCCAGATTTGTGCAGTATACGACTGATTGTTGTCCTATGGACAGAGTCTCCCACCTCAGCTGTAGATCTCTGCAGTTCATCCAGAGTGATCATGGGCCTCTTGGCTGCATATCTGATCAGTCTTCTCCTTGTATGAGCTGAAAGTTTAGAGGGACGGCCGGGTCTTCGTAGATTTGCAGTGGTCTGATACTCCTTCCATTTCAATATTATCGCTTGCACAGTGCTCCTTGGGATGTTTAAAGCTTGGGAAATCTTTTTGTATCCAAATCCGGCTTTAAACTTCTCCACAACAGTATCTCGGACCTGCCTGGTGTGTTCCTTGTTCTTCATGATGCTCTCTGCGCTTTAAACGGACCTCTGAGACTATCACAGAGCAGGTGCATTTATACAGAGACTTGATTACACACAGGTGGATTCTATTTATCATCATTAGTCATTTAGGTCAACATTGGATCATTCAGAGATCCTCACTGAACTTCTGGAGAGAGTTTGCTGCACTGAAAGTAAAGGGGCTGAATAATTTTGCACGGGCAATTTTTCTGTTTTTTATTTGTTAAAAAAGTTTGAAATATCCAATAAATTTCGTTCCACTTCATGATTGTGTCCCACTTGTTGTTGATTCTTCACAAAAAATTACAGTTTTATATCTTTATGTTTGAAGCCTGAAATGTGGCAAAAGGTCGAAAAGTTCAAGGGGGCCGAATACTTTCGCAAGGCACTGTACCTGGACAAGTTTATATGGTACCACGTTCTTACTTTATATATATATATATATATATATATATATATATATATATATATATATATATATATATATATATATATACACTGCTCAAAAAAATAAAGGGAACACTAAAATAACACATCCTAGATCTGAATGAATGACATAATCTTAATAAATACTTTTTTCTTTACATAGTTGAATGTGCTGACAACAAAATCACACAAAAATAATCAATGGAAATCCAATTTATCAACCCATGGAGGTCTGGATTTGGAGTCACACTCAAAATTAAAGTGGAAAACCACACTACAGGCCGATCCAACTTTGATGTAATGTCCTTAAAACAAGTCAAAATGAGGCTCAGTAGTGTGTGTGGCCTCCACGTGCCTGTATGACCTCCCTACAATGCCTGGGCATGCTCCTGATGAGGTGGCGGATGGTCTCCTGAGGGATCTCCTCCCAGACCTGGACTAAAGCATCCGCCAACTCCTGGACAGTCTGTGGTGCAACGTGGCGTTGGTGGATGGAGCGAGACATGATGTCCCAGATGTGCTCAATTGGATTCAGGTCTGGGGAACGGGCGGGCCAGTCCATAGCATCAATGCCTTCCTCTTGCAGGAACTGCTGACACACTCCAGCCACATAAGGTCTAGCATTGTCTTGCATTAGGAGGAACCCAGGGCCAACCGCACCAGCATATGGTCTCACAAGGGGTCTGAGGATCTCATCTCGGTACCTAATGGCAGTCAGGCTACCTCTGGCGAGCTCATGGAGGGCTGTGCGGCCCCCCAAAGAAATGCCACCCCACACCATGACTGACCCACCGCCAAACCGGTCATGCTGGAGGATGTTGCAGGCAGCAGAACGTTCTCCACGGCGTCTCCAGACTCTGTCACGTCTGTCACATGTGCTCAGTGTGAACGTGCTTTCATCTGTGAAGAGCACAGGGTGCCAGTGGCGAATTTGCCAATCTTGGTGTTCTCTGGCAAATGCCAAACGTCCTGCACGGTGTTGGGCTGTAAGCACAACCCCCACCTGTGGACGTCGGGCCCTCATACCACCCTCATGGAGTCTGTTTCTGACCATTTGAGCAGACACATGCACATTTGTGGCCTGCTGGAGGTAATTTTGCAGGGCTCTGGCAGTGCTCCTCCTGCTCCTCCTTGCACAAAGGCGGAGGTAGCGGTCCTGCTGCTGGGTTGTTGCCCTCCTACGGCCTCCTCCACGTCTCCTGATGTACTGGACTGTCTCCTGGTAGCGCCTCCATGCTCTGGACACTACGATGACAGATACAGCAAACCTTCTTGCCACAGCTCGCATTGATGTTCCATCCTGGATGAGCTGCACTACCTGAGCCACTTGTGTGGGTTGTAGACTCCGTCTCACGCTACCACTAGAGTTAAAGCACTGCCAGCATTCAAAAGTGACCAAAACATCAGCCAGGAAGCATGGGAACTGAGAAGTGGTCTGTGGTCACCACCTGCAGAACCACTCCTTTATTGGGGGTGTCTTGCTAATTGCCTATAATTTCCACCTGTTGTCTATTCCATTTGCACAACAGCATGTGAAATTTATTGTCAATCAGTGTTGCTTCCTAAGTGGACAGTTTGATTTCACAGAAGTGTGATTGACTTGGAGTTACATTGTGTTGTTTAAGTGTTCCCTTTATTTTTTGGAGCAGTATATATATATATATGTATATATATATATATATATATATATATATATATATATATATGTATATATATATATATTTTTTTTTTTTTTTTTTTTTTTGACCTCACCGGTATTACCAGTCACTGTACAGACGTTCTAAGGATGTTGTATCTTCTCTTGGTGAAAGAAAGACAGGGTGATGACAGAGTGTATGGATATACATGTATAGAAGAGTATATGGAAGTAAGTGTGTCTGCAGATTAATGTGTCTGCATTTCAGAGGGCTGCACCTTGTAGATTAGTCATTGTTACCTCAGGTGTGTATGTGCGTGCATGAGTGTGTGTAGTACCTCTGGGGTACAGACAAACACACACACACACACAGACACAGGTACCCACTTCACCTGAGTGACACACACAGCTGGTTTGGAGAGCCATCCACTTCCTGACTCCCACCATCCGTCTGTCTTAGTGACCTCCCACAACCCCCGGCTTTTTGGGCTGCTTTGATTTATGACCTTTGACCCCCCCCCCAAAGTCAGAGTGGAACACCTGCTCAGGTCTGTGAGAAAGACAGGGAAACAGGATATAAAGAGGAGAGGAAAGAAGGGGATAAGTGGTCAGAGAGGTGGAGGTATGGGGACTGGATGTGTCTGATCTAGGGTTAGTGGAAATTTGTGGTACACACACACACACCATCTTTGTTAAAGTTGGTAATTTGTCCATGTTTAGAGCATTGCAGATAGAAATGTTTCACTTCGAACTCACCAGATCCTATGTTCCACATAAAAGAAAGATGTGTCTGTTCTATACAATACATTGTCATAGTCAGTTGCCATGGTGCCCTAGTAGCAACCTAAGCAGAGAGCTCCCGTAAATATGTACATATACGATTATTTTTAAGTGTTTTTAAAAGCTTTTTTTAATCCGCTGTTTTATTTATGATAACATTGAGTTTCGTTGTATATTTCTGGTGGTTTTGACCCACGGATTTGCAGACGGACTGGCAGGTCAATTCTTTTTGGCTAGCTGGCTAATTGTTTTTGTTCGAATGATGTACCAGCTTTTTTGTTTTACCTGGCAGCTGGTTCTTGATCTTGAAAACATGAATTGAAGAGTCACCTGATGCTTGAGAGGAATGGGAGATGCAGTAGAGGAATGCAGTACAGAGACAGAGGGCTCGTAGTGAGGACGACTGGCTACTGTACCTCTCTGAACTGTGTGTGGTGAGCTTTCTGGTGCCCAGAGCTGCTGAGGCATCACCCAAGTAGGTGTCATACTTTGTGAAGTAGGAAGTCCAGTAACTACACGACTCAGGCTGGTTCCCAGAGTAGCCTTCTACATGATCGTCACCAGACAACCATCTCCCTGACCACTATCGTCTTATCAAGCCTTGAATTGGCTCTCTCCATCTTTGGAAGATGGGTGCACTCAAAGACTTGGTCTCTATTGAGGCGGCAGGTAGCCTAGTGGTTAGAGTGTTGGGCCAGTAACTGAAAGGTTGCTAGATCGAATCCCTGAGCTGACAAAGTAGAAATCTGTCTTTCTGCCCCCGAGTAAGGCAGTTAACCCACTGTTCCCCCAAGTGCCGAAGACATGGATGTCAATTATGGCAGTCCCCCGCACCTCTCTGGTTCAGCGGGGATGGGTTAAACGCAGAAGACACATTTCAGTTGAATGCATTCAGTTGTGCAACTGACTAGGTCTTTCCCTATTGGTTGACCTAACTATAGCTAGGCAACTCATGATGATGCTTGTTTGCTTTTTGAAGCGCTTTGAGATTGTTATGAAAAGTGCCATAGGAATGTTATAAATTCTTATTATTATTTCTACGACTGTCATCCCTCAGCCTTCCTTCAGCCTTCCTCCACTGAACAGGGCCGTCCTGGCAGAAGCACTGTGATGTCATAATGTCTGAGTTATATCTGGACTCACATATCTGATTTATATGTCTTTGAGGGGAAGGGAAGTTATATCTTTTTTGAAAATCTGCTTACTGCTGCCCTTTCTAGACAGATGAATTTGTGCTAAAAGGTTTATTACAAAAGTGCAGGATTTTATGAAGCATGTTGATGTCATGTTTTTTCTGTTTTGATGGCATGGTGAAAGGTAGACACACACACACACAGACACACACACACACACACACACACCGTGCCATTCCGGAGTATGACATGATGTTTTCCTATTATAGATAGAGGGAATTGGATGTCTCTGCTGGTTTACTGGTTATGACACTGATGCTACTTATACCACGTTATTCTGAGACGGTCGAGAGTGCGTGTGCGTGTGTGTGTGTGTGTGTGTGTGTGTGTGTGTGTGTGTGTGTGTGTGTGTGTGTGTGTGTGTGTGTGTGTGTGTGTGTGTGTGTGCGTGTGCATGTGCGTGTGTGTGCGCGTGTGTGTGCGTGCGTGTGTGCGTGCGTAATGGAGGACTAAAATAAGTATTCTCAACAAGCCAACTGATTAATGTGGAGCCAGTGTGGGCAACACTTTACATTACAGACAGTGGGTAAAGACAAACTGATGCACAGTGCCACTGTGATTCAGATTGATGTGTTTCACCTCTGCTCTCAGGCCACATAGCTAGCCACTGGTTTCAGTCCCTAGATGTGTCTAACCAATAATTATTTTGGTATTTGTATAGAATAATATAGGTATTTAAGCTCACCCCGGTACATACCATTTCTCAATGATCGGTTTCCCATAGAGAGCCATGTGTTTGGAAGAAGTGCTAACCTCACTACATACCATGTCTCAGTGAGTGGTCTCTATGCAGTGTTCATGTGTAAATAAGGAGAGCTGGATGGGCTTCTGGCCCCAAGTCCACATTTATTTAGTACCACTAGATCATAAGTCACAGTGTTAGGGCCATTCATGTACCCCGTGACTTGATGTGCCCCTGTTTCCCAGCTCCTCATTGGGCTCTCAGTATGTGCATCCTGAAGAGTAGAAGAGCAACATTTGTCAGATAGTGTGGTCCCAAATGGCACCCTATTCTATATGCGCCCTGGTCAAAAGTAGTGCACTATAAAGGTTATAGGGTTCCATTTGGGAGGCTGATAGCTAGATATATGAGGATGGCGAGGGAGTGCATGGACTCATTTGACCATGTACTTTCAAGGAAAATGTCAAAGGTTGAGATTTCTAGGTTAGTGGAGGCAGAAGGACATAGAAGTGAAAGAGGGTTAGGTTTAGTAAGTTCTATGATGTGTAATAACTTGCCCTGTCTCTCTCTCTCTCTCTGCCTGCCTGCCATCCTTCCTTTTGTATCTCTCCCAGATTGACATTTCATTATAACGTGAAATGTCCCAGTGCAGCCTCAGGCTACCACGTTTACCTCTGAAGAGTGTGTGCTTTAGTTTAGTTATGCAATGGAAACACTTAGATATACCCCTGTGGGACACAGTTACATCTCTCTCTCTTTGCCAGCCAATAGCTACAGTTGAAGTCGGAAGTTTACATACACTTAGGTTGGAGTCATTAAAACTCGTTTTTCAACCACTCCACACATTTCTTGTTAACAAACTATAGTTTTGGCAAGTCGGTTAGGACATCTACTTTGTGCATGACACAAGTAATTTTTTTAAATACTTCCCGAATGCACTGTATGTACAACAGCTAGAAATATCTATACCACAATGCAGTTGTGAGCATACTAGGCATTCTACATGATACTACAACATCAGTATAACTGAAAATGGATGTTGTGTTGGCTGAATGTTCCAGGCAGGGTCCTGAATGTTCTTCAGCTGGTGAACTTGGTCTTGTGTTAGGCAATGGTAGCTGGTCTGGCAAAACTTCATGGGCTCAATGACCTTGGACTCATAGACTATACACTTTGGCTCTAACCAGCCCCATGCAGTCCTTTCCTCTTCCGAGTCAGATGATGTTGAGCTTGTTCCCGGCTGAAAGCTTTCATCCAATGGGTCTACAGGATCTGTACAACTGAAGCTGGTGTCAAGGTCTTAATTAGCAGCAACAGGATTAGTCTGTAGGACACACACTAGTCAGTGATTAGCAAACATTTTACTACTTTGTCCCCACTCAAACAAGGTACTATATCCACCCACCCCCCTCATGTCAATAGATCATGTATACTAACCTTCACACACAATACCCACCCCCAACAGACACCAGTAATATCACATTTACATTTTATTCATTTGGCAGACGGTCTTTTCCAGAGCGACTTAAATGAGCAATTAGGGTTAAGTGCCTTGCTCAAGACCACATCGTCACCCACGCCATCCCTTCCTTACTAATAACTCTGCTTTTCTCCAATTTAGACTTCAAGCTTTGCCTAAACAATCAACTAATGTCTGGATCCAGTATATTTATTTGCTCATCATGGAATCATGGAAAGATTTATTTAAGGAGACTCACACTAGTTCCTGGTGCTGAGCTTGATGTTAATGCTGCTGCAGATGTTGATGGGATTGGACTCTGTAAATAGAACACATAGGCCAGTCACGTTACTCTCTGCAGTAGTTAGTTAGCTGGCTAGGTAGCTAACGGTTGGATATGGTCCTGTAGGCTGTAGCTAACGTAACCTAATGTAGCTAACATTAGCTTGCAAAGTTACAAATCACCTCGCCAGATAGCAGCCGGTTAATTACAATGATTTGCTTTCGAATGTCAAGCCAGAGTGTTATGAAAGATAGCTAGCTAGATTTCGGTTTACATAAACAAATGTAGTTTGCTAGCTCGCTAATTAGCTAAGTTAACTAGATAGCCAATTCAAAACATAACTTGTAGCGGTTATCGCGCTAGTTAACTTTTGCATTCATGTCGTTGTCGCCTTTCCCCCCGGCACTGTAGATAGCCTAAATAAATCTGCACCGTTGGAAAGCTGGGATTCCCCTTTATTAAATAGTAGTCATGTAAAAATATTCTAAGAATAGCCTAATTGACAAACAGCTTGCTGTGCATAGATCTCCCCTGAAACATGAATATTTGAGCCTTATATATAAACATGTCTGGTTCGTTACCTTGCTTTGAAGTAGCCTACCTTATCAGTTTGATCCCTGATTCATTGAATGAGGGAATCATTTTATAAAGACAAAAGTATTTGATTGTAATGTTGCAATATTTTATATCAAGGGTGGCAACCATCCGCCAGGATAGCTACTGGGTGTGCAGGCTTTTGTTCAAGCCAGCTGCTTAACAGGACCTTGATAAGCAGACTTGGGTGTTTTCAGGGCTGGATCAAAAGCCAAGCCTGCACACCCAGGAGCTCTCCAGATGGAGGGTTGACAACATGTGACTAACAGTGCAGTTCTACTTTATGGTGGGTAAAATGCCTTGAACAAGGGCACAACGGCAGGACAACGTGGGATCAGGCACAGCAGCCTTCCAGTGTCAGTAACTCGTACTTTTTAATGTAGGCTATAATAATAGTCATGAACCTTTGGTTAAAAGTAATATGGAAAATGTGTGTGAACCCTTAACAGTGAATAATCAGAGGTCTCTATAGCATAATGCTCTTTGTGAATTTCGGTGAACATAGTGAACAGGTTTAACAAGGAGGACCTGATTGAAACCACCCGTGTGTGTGTGTGTGTGTGTGTGTGTGTGTGTGTGTGTGTGTGTGTGTGTGTGTGTGTGTGTGTGTGTGTGTGTGTGTGTGTGTGTGTGGTGTGTGTGTGTGTGTATTTAGGGGTCAGTGTAGGTGGAATTTCCCCCTGTGTGAACAGACACGGTAAGGCTGACTACCAATGTTATGGATGACACATCGCCCCCTTTGGCCAGCTTAGAGTACTGACGGATTGGACAGACAGATGGATAACACACGCGCAAACATTGAATGCAGCTGATACTGACACACTCACACACACACACACACACACACACACACACACACACACACACACACACACCCACACACACACACACACACACACACACACACACACACACACACACACACACACACACACACACACACACAGTGATCAGGAATCCCCAGTGCAGTCTGCAGTTACATCTACAATACCTGTAGTCTACACAGGATGATGCAGTAGACTGCTGTGGTTACACCCTTTATTGTTCTAAATGAAGTCTAGTGTTAACTTCTGCAAATAAATATCAATATGAAAACCAGACAGCTGAAAGGAAAGAGTGTTTAATGGAGATATCAACACTGACTCAACTAGAGCAAAGCAGATCACCTGTGACGGACAGAGTGGGCGAGAGAGGGGGGGGGGTGGAAGGATAGAGGGGTGGGTGGAGGAGAGACAGAGAGAAAGGGATGGGAGAATAGAGGGGTGGGTGGAGGAGAGACAGCGAGAGAGGGATGGTAGGATAGAGGGGTGGGTGGAGGAGAGACAGAGAGAGAGAGATGGAAGGATAGAGGGGTGGGTGGAGGAGAGAGAGAGAGAGGGATGGAAGGATAGAGGAAAATAGAGAGCATGTGCACGTGTTTGCTTTAGGCTTGAAGCAGAGGAATTCTCAGTCCGTCAACATCAGTGGCTGTCGACACACACTGTCTATGCCCCCACCACCCCTCCCTTGGCCTCTGTGTAGAAAAAAGGAAAGGGAGCAGAGCTCGCACCTCTCCAGGCAAAACATTTGTTTTCTATAAGTAGATCCTGGCTGGCAGCGTCGGCAGGATACACCAAGGTAAATGTAAGGCGTTCCTTGGCCGGATGGCGGGATACAGTAAGGTAATGCAATGTGCGCCTTGGCTAGGTAGCCTGTAACGGTGGACAGAGATCTCAGCACACAACAGACACTAAAACACAAACAGTCACGTCATCATGCCTTGTCCCTGACCATGTGACCTGACCAGGAAAAACTGCTGACTCACAAGACTCATGTTCTCCAAGGCCCACAATGAGTGAGAGCCTATCAATTAAGACAGTTATAACCAATGACAAGCATGCATTCTTTTGATGCTCATACACAACAATGTCAAACGTAACTATTCTCATAGGAACCCTGCCATGAGCTGATGTAGGGTCAGTTTTGCCTGTTAGATCACAATTAACCTCTTACATCTAGACGTTCCGCTAGCGGAACACCTGCTCCAATATCCAATGATGGGCGTGGCGCGAAATACAAAGTCCTCGAAAATCCGAAAACTTCCATTTTTCAAACATATGACTATTTTACACCATTTTAAAGACAAGACTCTCCTTTATCTAACCACACTGTCCGATTTCAAAAAGGCTTTACAGCGAAAGCAAAACATTAGATTATGTCAGCAGAGTACCCAGCCAGAAATAATCAGACACCCATTTTTCAAGCTAGCATATAATGTCACAAAAAACAAACCCACAGCTAAATGCAGCACTAACCTTTGATGATCTTCATCAGATGACACTCCTAGGACATTATGTTATACAATACATGCATGTTTTGTTCAATCAAGTTCATATTTATATCAAAAAACAGCTTTTTACATTAGCATGTGATGTTCAGAACTAGCATACCCACCGCAAACGTCCGGTGAATTTACTAAATTACTCACGATAAACGTTGACAAAAAACATAACAATTATTTTAAGAATTATAGATACAGAACTCCTTTATGCAATCGCTATGTCCGATTTTAAAATAGCTTTTCGGTGAAAGCACATTTTGCAATATTCTGAGTAGATAGCTCGCCATCACGGGCTAGCTATTTAGACACCCACCAAGTTTAGCCCTCACCAAAGTCAGATTTACTATAAGAAAAATTGGATTACCTTTGCTGTTCTTCATCAGAATGCACTCCCGGGACTTCTACTTCAATAACAAATGTTGGTTTGGTTCCAAATAATCCATAGTTATATCCAAATAGCGGCATTTTGTTGTGCGTTCAAGACACTATCCGAAGGGTGACGAAGGGTTACGCGCCCGACGCATTTCGTGACAAACAAATTCAAAATATTCCATTACCGTACTTCGAAGCATGTCAACCGCTGTTTAAAATAAATTTTTATGCGATTTTTCTCGTAAAAAAGCGATAATATTCCGACCGGGAGTCGTTGTTTTCGTTCAAAGACTGAAAATAAAAACATGGTGTCGGCTTGTGCACGCGCCTCCAGTCTCATTGTTCTCTGATCGACCACTATCGAAATGCGCTACTGTTTTTCAGCCAGGGGCTCCAAAGGCATCATTCACCATTTTGCCGCCTTCTGAGAGCCTATGGGAGCCGTAGGAAGTGTCACTTTACAGCAGAGATCCTCAGTTTTCAATAAAGAGAGTGTAAAAGGCCAAGAAATGGTCAGAGAGGGCACTTCCTGTAAGGAATCTTCTCAGGTTTTGGCCTGCCAAATGAGTTCTGTTATACTCACAGACACCACTCAAACAGTTTTAGAAACTTTGGAGTGTTTTCTATCCAAAGCTAATAATTATATGCATATTCTAGTTTCTGGGCAGGAGTAATAATCAGATTAAATCGGGTACGTTTTTTATCCGGCCGTGAAAATACTGCCCCCTATCCATAACAGGTTAATATTGACACAGGGGGATCTGATCCTAGATCAGCATTCTTACTCTGAGACACTATGGCCCCAGATCGTTACATGGGCATCTTGTGAAACATCATCCCCATTCCCATAGGAGCCCTGTGTTATGCTCACCTGCAGTACAGTATGAGCTATTAATGTACACTCTAAAAACAAGAGGTTCCTGGAGTATTCTTTCGGGGTTCTTTAAATTGAAACTGTGGGGGGAACCCCTATAAGTTCTTCAAAGAACCCCTTTTAATGGATCCTCGAAAAACCTTTTGAACTACCCCCGTTATTATTGTTATTATTAATAATAATAATAATATGCATAACAATATCAACACTAACACAATATTTTATTTCTCATTGTTTATTATGATTTTAGTGGCAAAGCAGAATAAAAATAAATAAATGAGGTAAACTCCCAGCAGAGGCCCAAGTATAAAGGGTTTATCCTCTGGCGTGTTGATGTTAATGTGTTTATGTTCTCCGTATCCATAGCCGGAAGGATTTTGTAGTGCATGGTGATCGAACAGGTTTCCTGTTATATTCATCAGAGGTGTAGGGAGGGGGAAGTCTGTGAATCCAGAAAACAGTAATTATACAGATGATTAACAAAACATGCACTCGACAATATTCATACCTTGGTTTTTGTGGTGAATGTGAATGAAAAAAAACTGATTTGATAATGGTTTTCATACACATACCTTATCCATAATGTAGAGGCCTATGGGATATTCACTGAAGACGTAAGGGAGGAGGATGGTAAATGTGCTCTGCATAAAACACCAATACCAATTGACATACCTTTGTATGCCTCCTTGTCTGTATACCTGCAGACACAAAAGTGAGCAGTTCAGTCATCTGCACACTATACAGCTAGCCTTCATCATATTCTTATAGCCTACATATTCTTACCTCTTTGTTGATAGATATCCATTGAATTGTGTCCATTTTCTGTTTTAGAAAGATTTGCATAAATATGAAAAGATAGATGGTATCATGATAAAACTATATCGATTTAGATCATACAAGGGACAAACCTTGCCTTAAATTGAGGAGATCTTTCCATTTTTCAGTTAAGTGCCTGCACCTGCTGTCCTTTCAAATTCAAATCCAAATGTTTCAGTTGGGCAGTTAAGTTCCTGCAAGAACCCCCACCAACTAAGGAGGTTCCTCGGTGAACCCCACCTCCTATTGGGGTTCTTGGAAGAACCTTTTGGGGGCCATTTTCAATGCCAAGAACCTTAAGGTTCTTCAAAGAACTTTGAGGATCTTAGAAGAACCCTGTTGAACCCCTAATTGTTAAAGTGTATAAGCTGTTAATCTCCCTGTGGGCCAGCACACACACACACACACACACACACACACACACACACACACACACACACACACCACACACACACACACACACACACACAGCAGCATTAGAAAAGGTGGTGTGAACCCTATGATCTTTAGCCTAGTTATTATCTCATAGGCACCCCTCACTCCTCCGCTTACACCCTCTTCTGTGTGCCACAAAAGGGCCCCAGTTACACCCCTTGCTTTAGGGAGGTCATCCTAGAATCCCTCCATAGAACATGTTGAGAGTTCTCTCATTACAACATCATGTATGTCCCGGGGGAAAACTCCCCTTACAGAGGGGGTACATGCATTACATTTGCATTATATTTGAGTGATTTAGCAGACGCTCTTATCCAGAGCAATTACAATTAGTGCGTTCGTCTTAAGATAGCTGGGTGAGACAACCACATACGCTATATATACAAAAGTATGTGGACACCCCTTCAAACTAGTGGATTCGGTTTTTCCAGTCACACCCGTTGCTGACAGGTGTATAAAATCGAGCACACCGCCATGCAATCTCCATAGACAAACATTGGCAGTAGGATGGCCCATACTGAAGAGCTCAGTGAGTTTCAACTTGACACCGTCACCCATCCTTAGGGTCAGGTTTAGGGTACTTCAAAGGTGTTCTTACCAAAGAATACTTATCAATGGTGTAACCCTATCCCCTAGCCTGACGTGGGCTGTCTGTCCTTCATCTAGAAGATTGAAGAGAAGTGAGATGTGTGTGTGTGTGTGTGTGTGTGTGTGTGTGTGTGTGTGTGTGTGTGTGTGTGTGTGTGTGTGTGTGTGTGTGTGTGTGTGTGTGTGTGTGTGTGTGTGGTGTGTGTGTGTGAGATTAGGGGTAAATGAGAGGCCAGTTTGAACAGCTGTGATTTTGGCCTTGTCAGAGTAGTTTAAACTAGGCCCCTAGACACTGATTTAAGGTCAGTTTTTCACTACTCTCCCGTAATGCTTTAAGACTAGGATTTGTGGAGATAATCCGACTCTAGATCTGTACCTAGGGGCAAATTGCCTCCTGGTATGTCTGTGTGTCTGGAGAGACTCATACAGACCTTCCCAGTGAAACCCAGGTGTCGTTAGCCTGCTGTGTAAGCTACGCTAACTGGAAGTGTAAATCTCTATCCGAATCTGTATTGTAAATATTAGCGTTAGCATTCATATCTGTTGTGGTATTACATTGTGATCTGTTTATTTTTTAATTTTTTAATGTAACCTTTATTTAACCAGGTGTACTCTCTGTCTGTCTTGTGTTGGATTGTCTGTATAAACAGCTTGTAGTTAGATATCAAAGTGTGGTCTGTAAAAACACTCATATCGGATGTAATCAATAATAGGTTATTATACAGTGTACATAGCGGTATGAAGTATTATTCTAAAGGCTATATATGTTGACTTATCTTTCCCACTGCTGTGATGAAATTGGGATTGGAATTCTGTCTCCTGATTGATTTTTTGATATCACTTTTTGCCCGCCATTTTTGTATATTTACATGTCGGGGGTGTTTTTGATAGAAAGAGGAGAGATATAAAATGATAGACTATTGTTTCGTTTTTTTCTCTTCCCCTACAGTATCTGTCGCTTCAGTGAGTTCTGGAAGGTACATGTAAACAGAGGCACTCCTCCTTTCCTATAATTGGAAACGCATAAATCCTTTCTGTCATTCTAGAGACATAGCTCCAGTTTATTTTAGCTGACACCTACAGTATGTCACCATTGTTTGTATTTATGATTCCGCCACTAAAACATTGTGTTATCTTTCACGCCTTGACCTTATAATGGTTGCTGTAGGCAACGGGCATGGTGGCATGCCAACCTGTGCCAGCGTTGCCATTGGGCATGGTGATTTAGGAGAGAGATAAGGAGGCGCACGGCGGAGGTCGCTGTGGTTTCCACCTTGTGGTGTTTGTTGATTCTGGAAGCCTTAGAGCACTATGACATCACAGATTAGAGGGTTGATATTACAGTTCAGAGAGTTCATAATCTTACATCATAGATAACTTATCCATTCCATAGAATTGTTATATACAGGATCAGTGGATTGAATTGAACCAAGGGAATTGAATACATTGAACCAATTGAATTGAGTGAATTGAACCAAGTGAATTGAATATATTGAACCAATTGAATTGAGTGAATTGAGCCAAGTGAATTGAATACATTGAACCAATTGAATTGAGTGAATTGAACCAAGTGAATTTAGTATACTGATAAGAAGGATCAGAAACCTTGGTTTGATCTCAGTCAGGGCTGAATCGGGCCAACGGGGGTATTGGCTGTGTCTTCTAAGTGGTCCCAGAGCCAGGAGATATAGGACACGGATCGGAAGTTCATATTCCGACATTCTGGCTGATGGATGGCCTGCTGGTAGAATGGAAGAACCGAGATCAGACATCTAAACTTAGAAAGTCAATAGAGCAGGGAGAGAGAGAAGAGATTGTGTTTTATTTTATTTATTTAACCTTTATTTGATCAGGGAGTCATACTGAGACCAAGGTCTCTTACAGATGGGCCCTGAATTACATAAATTACAGAAAATACACACATCAAAATAAAAATACAAAATGCAAGCAGAAAGAAAAACACGGTCATAAAAAAATAGAATTGACCTAGAGGCACCAAAACATCAAATTTCTACACACTTTGAAGATTGTTCCACAAATAAGGTGCAAAAAAACTAAAATTGGATTTACGTAACTCAGTAGAGACCAAAGGAATTTCCCTAAGACTGGCTGTGGTAACTCATATATCTAAAGTTTAGTAATGACGTTAGCTACAGTGGCACTTTATACATGAAAACATAGAAATGTATCAACCTACGTGACATCATGTGACCAACAAATCTGATGAGGTCATAAAGGTTGTCGGGCAGGTCGTCATGGCAACGCTATTTCTGTAACTAGGAGGAAGTGAAGAGGCTTGTTGATTGGCCTGTAACTGTAACTTGAGCCATGTTGGGCCCTGACCAACAACCAACCGATACCCTCAATGTGTGAGACTTCAGACAACATGGCATGACATTGCTTGGCTTCAACCCTTTTTGAACTGTGACCCCCAACCTCGTGAACTAACCCAAATCCAAATTCAGGATTGACTCTTAATCCTTTGATCCATGAGGAATAGTTTCTGATCTTCCACTTACAGTATCTTTTTTCTTTGAAATTACCCAAACCCAAAGCTCCCAAAGTAAACCCTGAGAGTGAGAGCGAGTGAAAGCGAGTGAGAGCGTGAGCGAAAGACAGAGAGAGAGCGAGAGAGAGCAAGAGAGAGAGAGCAAGAGAGAGCAGGAGAGAGAGAGAGAGAGAGAGAGAAAGAGAGAGAGCAGGAGAGAGAGAGAGGAGGGGCCCAGTTGAGTCCTGTCTGTTCAAATCCTCTATAATAACACCAACCCTGTCCTGTCCCTTCATGCCAAGACCGGGTCTTTCTCTAAAGCAGTGGTTCTCAATCCTGGCCCTGGGGACCCAGAGGGTTGGTTTTTTTGCCGTAGCACTACACAGCTGATTCAAATAATCAACTCATTATCTGGCTTGGATGCTTTCAAAAGCAGGTTGAGAACCACTGCTCTAGAGGATATGGTAGATATTCGGGAGAATGTGTGTGTGATGTGTGTGGCGTGTGTGTCTTCTCCAGGTAAAGGAGTTCCGTAGCCTTCGGTACCTGTCCTACATGTTAGGGCATTGGCACACCGCACAGCCTGTCTTCTCACCCTATGCTCTTCTCTCCTAAGCCTCTTCATCTTGAGAAATACACCCTTTAGGGTGGATAAATACAGTATGGTACTGCATGTATTTGTGTTATTGCAGTAAAAGTTCCAACATGCCTGGGATAATACAGTGTATTGTATTGGTGATATCACAGCCCTACCCTCTGACGCCATCCGGCGTCATCTTGGTGAAGATGGCGCCCGGAGGGTAGGGCTGCCGTCTCATCGGCTCTTAACCAATCATGCAAACAAAAAAAAATCTTCACATTGTTCGTAACTTGTTTTGTACATAATGTTGTTGCTACCGTCTCTTATGACTGAAAAGAGCTTCTGGACATCAGAATTGGGATTATTCACCTCAAATTGGAGTTCTTCTTAAATGAGTCGGACACAAGGGATATACTACGGACACCCGACCAGGCCCAGATCCCCGTGATTCGCTGGAAAAGGAAAGGTTTCGCGGAAAGAGAGTATCAGGCGACGAGTGGCTAATCTGCCCTTGCCTTCTGTTCTCTAGCTAACGTTCAATCGCTGGAAAATAAATGAGATGAACTGAAAGCACGTATATCCTACCAACGGGACATTAAAAACTGTAATATCTTATGTTTCATACAGCTCTATCGGCAGGACAGAACAGCAGCCTCTGGTAAGACACGGTGCGGGGGCCTATGCATATTTGTAAACAATAGCTGGTGCACAATATCTAAGGAAGTCTCAGGGTTTTGCTCGCCTGAGGTAGAGTATCTCATGATAAGCTGTAGACCACACTATCTACCTAGAGAGTTTTCATCTGTATTTTTCGTAGCTGTCTACACAACACCTCAGACCGAAACTGGCACTAAAACCGCACTCAATGAGCTGTATTCCGCCATAAGCAAACAGGAAAACGCTCATCCAGAGGCGGCACTCCTAGTGGCCGGGGACTTTAATGCAGGGAAACTTAAATCAGTTTTACCTCATTTCTATCAGCATGTTAAATGTGCAACCAGAGGGAAACAATTCTAGACCACCTTTACTCCACACACAGAGACGCGTACAAAGCTCTCCCTCGCCCTCCATTTGGCAAATCTGACCATAACTCTATCCTCCTGATTCCTGTAAAAATTTAAGCAGGAAGCACCAGTGACTTTATCTATAAAAAAGTGGTCAGATGAAGCTACAGGATTGTTTTGCTAGCACAGACTGGAATATGTTCCAGAATTCTTCCGATGGCATTGAAGAGTACACCACATCAGTCACTGGCTTTATCAATAAGTGCATCGAGGACGTCGTCCCAACAGTGACTGTACGTCAATACCCCAACCAGAAGTCATGGATAACAGGCAACATTCGCACTGAGCTAAAGAGTAAAGCAGCCGCTTTCAAGGAGCATGATTCTAACCCGGAAGCTTATAAGAAATCTCCCTATGCCCTCCGACGAACCATCAAATCCTGGACTTCCTGATGGGCCGCCCCCAGATGGTAAGGGTAGGTAACAATACATCCGCCACGCTGATCCTCAACACAGGGGCCCCTCAGGCGTGCGTGCTCAATCCCCTCCTGTACTCCCTGTTCACTCACGACTGGACAGCCAGGCACAACTCCAACACCATCATTAAGTTTGCTGATGACACAACAGTGGTAGGCCTGATCACCGACAACGATGAGACAGCCTGTAAGGAGGTCAGAGATTTGACCGTGGGGTGCAAGGACAACAACCTCTCCGTCAATGTGATCAAGACAAGGAGATGGTTGTGGACTACAGGAAAAGGAGGACCGAGCACGCATCGACGGGGCTGTAGTGGAGCAGGTTGAGAGCTTCAAGTTCCTTGGTGTCCACATCACCAACAAACTAACATGGTCCGAGCACACCAAGACAGTTGTGAAGAGGGCACAACAAAACCTATTCCCCCTCAGGAGACTGAAAAGATTTGACATGGGACCTCAGATCCTCAAAATGTTTTACAGCTGCACCATCAAGCGCATCCTGACGGGTTGCATCACTGCCTGGTATGGCAACTGCTCAGCCTCTGACCGCAAGGCACTACAGAGGGTAGTGCGTATGGCCCAGTACATCACTGGGGCCAAGCTTTCTGCCATCCAGGACCTCTATACCAGGCGGTGTAGGAAGAAGGCCCTAAAAATTGCCAAAGACTCCAGCCACCCTAGTCATAGACTGTTCTCTCTGCTACCGCATGGCAAGCGGTACCGGTGCTCCAAGTCTAGGTCCAAGAGGCTTCTAAACAGCTTCTACCCCCAAGCCATAAGAATCCTGAACAGCCAATCAAATGGCTACCCAGACTATTTGCATTGCCCACCCCCCACCCTCTTCTGCGCTGCTGCTACTCTCTGTTATTGTCTATGCATAGTCACTTTAATAACTCTACCTACATGTACGATAATTACCTCAATTACCTCGACACCGGTGCCCCCTGCACATTGACACATTGACTCTGTACCGGTACCCCCTGTATATAGCCCCGCTATTGTTATTTACTGCTGCTCTTTAATTATTTGTTATTATCTCTTAGTTTTTTAGGGATTTTCTTAACTGCATTGTTGGTTAAGGGCTTGTAAGTAAGCATTTCACTGTAAGGTCTACACCTGTTGTATTCAGCGTGTGACAAATACAATTTTTTCCCTAATCCCCTTCTGGCCCCGTTCATATAGAATGTAAAGTGATTACTGTATGTATGTACAGACTAGTATGCATGTGTTGCATTGTATGTGTACGGAGTTCACTCACATTCACTAGATTTTTAAGCCCCCCCGAGACATGTTGTAAAATGCCTCCATTAATCCTGATGAGTACCTTAATGACTATAGGCCATTGAGCACATCACGGATATCTGACACCCCATTTGGACATGGCTCTCCCGTTGGCCACTGAGAATTTGCACACTGTAAGTTAAAACGGGTAGCTTTTTTGTATGTAATATCTCTACAATATGTAATTGCTCACTTATATCTGACACCCCGTTTCAACCTACAGTACATACATTACAGCACGTGCTAACGAGGTATCTTATTGGTTAGTGGAGAATTTGCATGTTGTAAGCTAAGACGTTATAGCTGAGGTATAGGTTGATTAACGCTGTGTGTGTGTGCATGCTACTGAGGTCAGGGCTAACTAGGCACTCCATTGGCTAGGTACTCCTTTGGCATACCTTCATGTGACCTCACATGAAGGTATGCTACTGAGCTACTGAGCTTGTTTATTTTGATCCCCAGTAGCTTTTGCAGAAGCAGCAGCTACTTTTCCTGGGGTGCTTCCTGAGCTAAAGGTCAGCTGCTGAGCTGAAGGGATGCTACTGGGCTAAAGGTCAGCTGCTGAGCTGAAGGGATGCTACTGGGCTAAAGGTCAGCTGCTGATCTGAAGGGATGCTACTGGGCTAAAGGTCAGGAATTGACATTGATTGATGTCAGGTGATTGTCTACTGGTATTTGAGGCAGAATTCACCTCATACGAGGACACTACCCCTGAGGAACACAATTCGCATGATTGAGAACAATAGCTATGTCTTTTTGTACTAATCAATCACACTTAAGATTATATTCAAGAAATACCCGTAAAGAGAAGATGATATGTGGCATTAGCCAAACATGCAGTCCTGCCAATACAGTTCGGACTTGTTGCAGTAAAACGGTCTTTCTCTTGACAGAGTGGGTTGGGGGCATGGCATACATAGACCAAATCCCTTTGCCCCCTATTGGCCCCTTTTCTCTTCAACACGACGGGATTGACAAGGAATTTAGAGTTTGGTACTGTAGCTCAGTTTCTGAACAGTGGCCTTGTGGAACTGTCATAAACCATCTAAACGTGTGTCCGGGCACCTGTTTACATGTTCTCTCGTTAAGAGAAAGATATGAGGTCTGGAAGCAGCTTAGGGTACTCCAGTCCTCAGTTTACTTTAGCCTAGCCAGATACGCTATAGTCGGTATCAAATCAAAACCAAATAAAACAAAATTGTATTTGTCACATGCGCCGATGACAACAGGTGTAGACCTTACAGTGAAATGCTTACTTACAAGCCCTTAACCAACAATGCAGTTTTAAGAAAAATAAGTCTTAAGAAAGTATTTACTAAAATAAACTGAAGTAATAAATAAAGAACAAAAAAAAAGAAAAAAAAGAAAAATAACAAATAATTAAAGAGCAACAATACCGGGGGTACCGGTACAGAGTCAATGTGCGGGGGCACAGGTTAGTTGAGGTAATTGAGGTAATATGTACGTGTAGGTAACGGTAAAGTGACTATGCATAGATATGGGTGATACAGTCGGTTAGGCTACAGTTGCGTTTCGCAAGAAGAATTCGTAGGTTTAATGGGACAAACACAGTGGAACATTCCCATAGATGTTTACCAGAAAAACACACACACACCCCCCCCCCCCTCCCATTCCCCCACCATAACCTTCCAAATGCTGTTTACTAAATGTGAAAAATAAATCGGACATCGATTAAGGCGATCACCACGTCTTTTGTCATGAAGTGCAGGTAGCCTAGCAATTAAGAGCATTGGGCCAGTAACCAAAAAGGTCTCTGGTTTGAATCCCCAAGCCGTCAATGTGAAAAATCTGTTGATGTGTCCTTGAGCAAGGCACTTAACCCTAATTGCTCCTTTAAGTCGCTCTGGATAAGAGTGTCTGCTAAATGACTCAAATGTAATTGTGTTAACAATATTTACAATATTTTGCTTTGGTTCCTGTTTGGATTCATTTACACAACAACTTCCTCTACTTGCTAAGGATGGCCTCTCTCTTTCCCACTCCCTACTCCTTCTTTTCCTTTCTCTATGACATCTTTCCATCTTCCCTTTTCATCTCTCCCTCTCATGTTGTTTTCCCTCTATGTCACCGTAACAGAGTCAGAGTGAGGTCAGCCATACACTACCTGTCATACAGACTGACACACGTTGACAGACCAGACTACTAGATTTACATTAACCAGATTCCTGACCGTCCCTTTAACAACATCCCATCTCTCACACAAAAGGTCCCTCCATTCCTCTACTCCGCCATTCCTCCATCCCTTCATCCCTCCAGCCATCTCTTCTTTAACAACATTTTTTTTTTTTTATCACAGAAAGGACAGGAAAGACAAGTGGCACTCTCTCGCTCCCTCTCTTTCCTCCATCATTCCATCCATCACTCCATCTTGCCATCCCTCCATCCATCTCTCCTCAAACAGACCCACTACGGCGGGTTTACTCGGTTTTCTTTGCGTGACAGTTTGTTAACATCATGGTAAAATACAGTATGCACTACCTGATGAGGTCACTCAGAGATCAGTCAATCAGGTTTAACTGTCAACGAGGGACTTTTATGTTGTCAGGCAGGGCTAGGGAGTAACTGATTACATGTAATCAGTCACATGTAATCTGATTACAAAATAATTTTACCAACAAAAATATCGTAATCATATTACAGATACTTTTGAAAAACTAGATCATTACTTCTTGGATTACTTGTACATTTAGAAAGGATGTTTGCGAGAATGTTTTTTTGTTGTTGAAAAAAGGCTCATGTTTAAGTTTGTTCCATCTGAGCGAGTCTTACCTGACCACGAGTCAGAGACCACTATGACACACCAAATGTTTGTTGGATCCCCTTTGTCTTCTTCTTTGGCCTCTTAAAGGGAAAGTAATCAGATTACGTTACTGAATTTGGGGGGGGGGGGGGGGGTTGTGTGGAGGAGCTGGGTGACACTTTGATTGACAGGCAGTGGAGTGGTGAGGTATGATCTAGCACTTAGTGGAGTAAACAGGGAGACTTCTGGGAGGAAACATGGAAACACAGAGGCTCAATACTAGGGCCTGAACATGTGTTATCAGAGCAGTGATGTGATTATTAAGGTGGGTGCTTAATAGCACCGAGGTATGTACCTGGTGTTTACTCTGTCACGTATAAGCAAATAGGTCTGATTGATTGATAAACATTGGTTAAAAATTGAGTGCCAATATTGGGTTACTCGGAGATGACAGACTCACATCTGCAGAACGTTGGATAGCTGTTGTCAATGGCTGTTGGATGTAGTGTGTGTCTGTGTTTGTGTGTGCTTGTCTGCGTGCAATATTTTGTGAACGGTAAAGAAAATCTCAAAGAACACTCCTCATTGAGAACACATTCTACCACATGCATAGAAGTCCACCCAATCCAAGGCAGCTCCTACTGCTCCAAAGCCTGTTTCAACTCTACCTCAACACAGAAATGAAATCCTCATCTATCTCTCTCTCTCTCTCTCACTCTCTTTCTCTCTCTCTCTCTCGCTCTCTCTCTCTCTCTCGCTCTCTCTCTCTCTCTCTCTTTCTCTCTCTCTCTCTCTCGCTCTCTCTCGCTCACTCTCTCTCTCGCTCTCGCTCGCTCTCTCTCTCTCTCGCTCTCTCTCTCTCACTCTCTCTCTTTTTCTCTCTCTCTCTCTCTTTTTCTCTCTCTCGCTCGCTCTCGCTCTCGCTCTCTCTCTCTCTCTCTCTCCTTGTTTGTCAAAGAGTGTAAATTAAGATTGCTCCTTAAGTTCCACCCTATTGTACATCTCCCCCACTGGCTTTTCATAGGGAGGCAGGGAAAGTAGAAAGGCAAGGTGTGGTGTCTTTAAATGAATAATCCTTTAGAAGACACTCACACACACAAACACACGCACACACACACACATACACGCTGGGCGTGGGAACCCAATAGAGTAGGGCATCAACATGTGCGGTAGGATACTTTCACATTAGGATTTTGACTGGGCTGGAAGCTGAATAGAGAGAGGGAGTCCCATGACAAAAGTTTGACAGCTCTTTTTTCTTTGTCTTTTTCTTTCTCTCCCAGTGTTATTTTTCTCTCTTTCTGTTTTATCCCTTGTTCAATGACGGGCCTATGTCTGTGTATCCGTGTGTTTCTCTGAGCACATGTCTGAAGTAGCATGTGGAGACCATGGCCTCTCTCTTTCTGTCTTTATGCTCTCTCTCTCTCTTTCTCTTTTTCTGTCATTACTCTCTCTCTCTTTCTTTCTCTTTCTCTTTCGCTCTCTTTCTCCCACTCTTTTTGTCTCCCCCTCTCTTTCTCTCTCTCTCTCTCTCTCTCTCTCTCTCTCTCTCTCTCTCTCTCTCTCTCTCTCTCTCTCTTTCTCTCTCTCCAGTGGAGTAACCTTGCCCTGCTTCTGTCACTGTGATTAGGATGAGTGTGGAGATCAGAGGAAAGAGTGCGGGGAAGAGAGGGAGAACTTGACCAACAGAGAGAGCGAGGAGAGAGGGCAGACTTTCCCCCTTTCCCTCTCTTTCTATCTCCCCCCCCATCCCCCCTCACCCCCTCCTTCACTTGTATTTGTTAAAGAGAACCCCCCTGTAAGAGTGAGGTCAAGAGTTTGAGGAGGAAGCTAGTGACATGTCTGCTGGTCATGTGAAGTGGTCTATGATCTATGAACCTGGGACTGTGTTTGCTCGACGTTTCAGCCGCAACAACCAGTAGGGCTGTTCACCATGCACCTTGTGGTACACACACACACACACACACACACACACACACACACACACACACACACACACACACACACACACACACACACACACACACACACACACACACACGCACACATTCACATCTGTATGGCCAGACACCACAACAGACTGTGAGGTTTCACCATGGTTCCTTTGTAGTTCAATTTTAAGTCTAGATGGACCATCGTCATGTTGATCTGCTTACAGGGCCCCTGGGATCCTGGGCCTAATTCCATATAACTTTGGCCTTGCATTCCAACCCCTGTCCCTTCACCTATCACATCCCCTACCCTTTCACCTCCACCTTACTCCCTATGACATACTCAAATATAGATGAGGGGTATAACTTACACTCACGCTACAATCACGAACACATTACCCATACAAACACACACATAACTATCACAACCACCTCACTCTTTACAACCCACATCCACACAGCTCCAAACCCCCTCACCTCTCCCACCCCCTCAAACCCCCTCTCTCTCTCTCCTCTCACCTCAACCTGGATTCAGGGGTAGATGTAACATAGTAAATGAAAATCCGGGTCACTCAAATGAATATGATGTGTTATGTTTGGTATGGTATGGTATGTGTTCATTTGTGGTTTTCCGTCATCCATTTCGTATGATATGTTTCAAATAACAATTTGTATGATATGTTTCGAATTACAATTTGTATGATATTTTACGAATCGCAATTTGTATCTGCAATACATATGATATGTTATGAATTCCAATTTGTTGTGGCTAAGGTTAGTTAGGTGGCTAACGCTAACGTTAGCTAAGTGGCTAATATTAGCAAGGCCAGGGGTTAAGGTTATGGGAAGGGTTAGCTAACATGATAAGTAGTTGCAAAGTAGCTAAAAACAGTAAGTAGTTGCAAATGAGCTAAAATGCTAAAGTTGTCCACGGTGAGATTTGAACACGCAACCTCAGGGTTGATAGACGTTCCCATTATAAGCCTGCCCGTCAATGCCGACCAACCACCTTCCTTTCATTTTTGCCTTCAATAACCTTCTCTTTTATGTAACCATACCAAATGTAACATATACTAATTTGAGTGTCCCGGATTTTTGTTTACTGTGCTACGTCTAGTCTATGAGACCAGGCTGCTCTCCTCCCCAGGACGCAACCGACACCCTTTCATCCCTAATCGCATTGAAACGCCATCCCTGACCCTTGACCTCTAGCTAGCCTCTAGCTGGCCCCTAGGAGCCCCTAGCTCAGGACTGCTGCTGGGGTGTTTTAATCCTCTATGAAAGGACGTATATTGCATTGTTCCCCGTCCCAGACGGTCTCAATATTGACTGACTGACAGACTGACTGGCTGTTTATGAGTAGGCTTAGACTCTGTATGTAGACTAACGCTGAGATATCTCATATCTTTCTCGCATGAGAGGTTGTTTTCTGTCCCGCTCTGGTTTCTGAGAAAGAAGCATACGCATTGTTCTGTGAATGGGCTTTGGTATGTGTGAGATGGCTTATGTACTTTATCTATACTAATAGTGTGATGGATTCTATGTTGTTGTAGGTATTCCAACTAAGCATAACGTGCAAGGACTATTGAGACATACACCTATCTTAAAAGTCCCTGCATTGGTTAACTGTTCATTTTAGAATTGATTTAAAACATTTAAAAAAAAATTAAAGCACCATGTGGCCTTGCACACAAAGACATGTCTGACATGCTTTTAAGATATGTGCCTGGTCGGTCCCTCAGATCCTCTGGCCTTTTAGTTGTTCCAAAGGTCATAACCAAACATTTTGGTGAGGCTAGCCTTCAGCCACCATGATCCTGACATTTGGAACAGCCTGCTGGAGGATCTGAGGGCCTCAGAAACTGTAGAAACCTTTTTAGAAACCTTTTTAGCTGTGCTTTCAGTCATACTACAGTATCTATTTTATTTATTTTATCCCATTTTATATATCTTATACATTTTTATCTATTTTAATGCATCTCTCAGTCCACTGTTATTAGTATTATTGTTTTACTATTTTAATTTGTCTAACTTTGTTTTACTATTTTAATTTGTCTAGTTTTTATCTTTCTCACCTTTTATTTTATTTAGGACTTTGAAATGCATCCCCTTTCTTTAAGAAATGTGCTTTATAAATAAAGTTTGATGTAATTATTGAAATAGGCAGGGGGAGAAGTTTAAAATGTGTATTCATTTTGAACAAAAGCTGCATTAAGGTTGCCGCATGATTGATAAACTATGATAGCAGATCCCATATGTATTCCCCATGTAAGAGCTCTACTTACTATCAGATAGTGGTTAGACTGTCCTGGTATGTGGCACCCAGTCTTTTCCTCTCTATTTCTGATCATTTAAAACATGTTAAATATGTTGTGTATTTGTTTCAGTGGGATAATCAAACCCACTACACATCTTGAACAAAAAGCATGGCGGTTGTTTATTCCTCATATAGCATTTTTCATCGTCATAAGATATTAGTTAGCAGACGTGGATCAACAACATAAATCAAACACTTATTCTATATTATTGCATTGGTTCAATCGTACCCGGCAAAGAAAATCTAATCAAATGCAGCACTTGAAAGTATTTCTCCTAGAGGTTAAGCCTGGTACTGCATGTGGTTCTCTCTTTTGCGCTCTCTCTCAATTCGATTCAATTCAAAGGGATTTTTTGGCCTGGGAAACATATGTTTACATTGCCAAAGTAACTGGAATAGGCAATAAAACAAAAGGGAAATAAACAAGGGAAACATGAGTAAACATTACACTCACAAAAGTTTTAAAAGCATATAGACATTTTGAATGTTATATTATTGGCTATGTACAGTGTTGTAAAAGTGTGCACATAGTTGAAGTATAAAATGGAAAAGTATTCAGACCCCTTGACTTTTTCCACATTTTGTTACATTACAGCCTTATTCCAAAATGTATTAAATAAATTAAAATAAATATCAGCAATCTACACACATTACCCCATAATGGCAAAGCGAAAACAGATTTTGGGGAATTTTTGCAAATGTATTTAAAAAAAAACAACAGAAATACCTTATTTACATAAATATTCATACCCTTTGCTATGAGACTCAAAATTGAGCTCAGGTGCATCCTGTTTCCATTGATCATCCTTGAGGTGTTTCTACAAATTGATTGGAGTCCACTTGTGGTAAATTCAATTGATTGGACATGATTTGTAAAGGCACACACCTGTCTATATAAGGTCCCACAGTTGACAGTGCATGTCAGAGCAAAAACCGGAATTGTCCATAGAGCTCCGAGACAGGATTGTGTCGAGGCACAGATCTGGGGAAGGGTACCAAAATTTGTCTGCAGCATTGAAGGTCCCCAAGAACACAGTGTCCTCCATCATTCTTAAATGGAAGAAGTATGGAACCACCAAGACTCTTCCTAGAGCTGGCCGCCGAGCCAAACTGAGCAATCGGGGGAGAAGAGCCTTGGTCAGGGAGGTGACCAAGAACTCGTTGGACACTCTGACAGAGCTCTAGAGTGTACCTGTTTTAGCTTTGTCATTATGGGGTATTGTGTGTAGATTGATGGTGGGAATTTAAAAATATATACATTTTAGAGTAAGTCTGTAACCTAACAAAATGTGAAAAAGGTCAAGGAATCTGAATACTTTCCAAAGGCACTGTAGATTGTATTTACAATGTTGTTAGTGCTCCACTGGTTGCCCTTTTGTCATGGCAACGGACACAAATCTTGCTGCTGTGATTGGATACTGCGGGTCTCTCTATTTCTCCCTCGTGGCTCAGTTGGTAGAGCATGTGGCTTGCATGGGGCTTGATTCCCACTAAGACCAACCATATGAAAATGTATTCCCGCCTCAAGTTGCTTTGGATAAAAGCGTCTGCTTAATGGCATACAGTACATAATGTAATACTAACGGTCTCTCTCTCTCTCTCTCCAGGGGACTACAGGAGAACCGTGTAATGGGTTGGACTGTAGTGGGGGATGCAATTGTAATCCAGAGAAAGGCAGCAGGGTAAGTCATGAATACATCTTTATTCTCTCTCCCTCTCACACATATTCACATCTGTGACCGACCGGCTCGATTCGGTCTTAAGTAGCAAAATTTGAAATTGTGTTTTTTACATTGGATAAAAATAGAGACTTGGATCTAGAAAATCATATATCATAGACTACAGTTGAGGAACAATGGGAAAGTAATTCTGCTTTGAAAGTTGATAAACTTGTAACCCCGCTTTTGAGGAAATGGCCCGTGAATGTTTTGGTACACCTGCTGGAGAGCTCTTCTTTGTCTACACCCATTCAGCATTGTTCACACACTCTTAAGCTTTAGCCCCACCCTTCTCTTTAAGGATTCACATGTGAGGCCATGTGCTAAACAGAGTGAGTATGGTAGTGTATTAAACAACCAACGATTTCAAGACTAAAGGCTGGTTTATACTACGTCTATCGACATGTCTGTAGAAAGTTGCCGCAGTCACATCATGAACATTCTATTGTCGTCCGACATGAAACTTGTCGTTGTCATTATGTAAAAGTATAAACACAAAAACAACAGGCTGCATGACATCAGCCTGCCTGGTCGTCCAAAATAGCATAAGTGGTGTATTTTAGCACCAATAAACCTATCCGTTTAAAAATGAATTCAGTATATGTCAATCTAGCAAACCAGGCAACTAAAAGCAACTTTCTAAACAATGTTTTGTCTCATTTCTAGCTTGTTAGCTAGCTAGCTAATGTCAAGTTAGCTGGCTAGAAAGTTCAAATAATGACCATATCATATAGCTGACAGCATCTTAACTTTAGCTAATTTGTATTCATTATTACAGGAAAATAAACTCACAACAATATCATTATTTACAAGTTAATGGCAAGCTAATTACAGAAAATAGCTTACGGTTGTGAGTGTGACGAAATAAAAGCAGGATATTCTACTGGAGAATTTTAGAACTTGGACACTGTCTCATTAGCCTAACGTTATATCCTTATTTGACTTTGTTGCAGGTCATGTTGTTCTTCACATTACCGTCTCTGGTAAACACACACTATATCAAATAAAATCTATGTGTATTTGTCACATGCACAGGATACAGAAGGTGTAAACGGTACAGTGAAATGGCTACTTGCATAGTGGATCTTTTGTTTAGACATGTTAGCTAGCTAAACAATTAATAATAATCCCAACTCATAACATTACTACCCTGCTTGAATATGCAGGTAGCTAAAGCTAACCAACTAGGTTCAATGTTAGCTAGCTAGCTAACATTAGGCTATAATTAGCAATGCAAATGGCTCTGAGATACAAATAATATTACTACATTGATCATACACGTAACGTTAGCTAGTGAGCCAGCCAGCTAGCGTTCTCTAGCTAGCTAACAGTACGCTTTAACTTACAATGAAAACAACTTTCTGACAAAATTAGAAGCGTATGATATAAGCAAATGTTGCTAGCTAGATTTTAATGGCAAATGAAAGTTCACATGTTCCAGAAGGCATTTCTGACAAAAAACACATTTTTATAAAATATTTATTTTTACGTTCGAATGCCTCTCGTGTGCAGTAGTGACGCACGACATACGCCTGAAAGTTAGTTTCCTGAAACGAGTCACACGATCAAATGTGTTCTTTTACAAAGTAAAAAGCAGACTTGGGTCAAATACTTTAAGTACTAGAAAGTAGTTGCGGTTCTTGCAAAACAAAGTCAGAAAACACATACTGTTGCATTGAAAGTCTGGTACAGTGCCTTGGGAAAGTATTCAGACTACTTGACTTTTTCCACATTTTGTTACGTTACAGCTTTATTCTAAAATTAATTAAATTGTTTTTTTCCCTCATCAATCTACACACAATACCCTATAATGATAACCAAAAAGAGGTTTTAATAATCTTTTGCGAATGTATTACAAATTAAAAACTGAAATATCACATTTACATAAGTATTCAGACCCTTTACTCAGTACTTTGTTGAAGCACCTTTGACAGCAGTTACAGCATCTTGGGTATGACGCTACAAGCTTGGCACACCTGTATTTGGGGAGTTTCGCCCATTCTTCTCTGCAGATCCTCTCAAGCTCTGTCAGGTTGGATGGGGAGCGTTGCTGCACAGCTATTTTCAGGTCTCTCCAAAGATGTTTGATCAGGTTCAAGTCCGGGCTCTGGCTGAGCAGTAGCGAGGCTATATATAGGTGGTACCGGTACAGAGTCAATGTGCGGTGGCACCGGTTAGTCGGGCTAATTGAGGTAAAATGTACATGTAGGTATAGTTAAAGTGACTATGCATAGATGACAAACAGAGAGTAGCAGCAGCGTAAAAGAGTGGGTTGGCAGGTGCGGGGTGGCGGGACACAATGCAAATAGTCCGGGTTGCCATTTGGTTACCTGTTCAGGAGTCTTATGGCTTGGGGGTGAACGCTGTTGAGAAGCCTTTTGGTCCGAGACTTGGCGCTCCGGTACCATTTGCCATGCGGTAGCAGAGAGAACAGTCTATGACTGGGGTGGCTGGGGTCTTTGACAATTTTTAGGGCCTTCCTCTGACACCGCCTGGTATAGGGATCCTGGATGGCAGGAAGCTTAGCCCCAGTGATGTACTGGGCCGTACGCACTACCCTCTGTAGTGCCTTGCGGTCAGAGGTCGAGCAGTTGCCATACCAGGCAGTGATGCAACCAGTCAGGATGCTCTTGATGTTGCAGCTGTAGAACCTTTTGAGGATCTGAGGACCCATGCAAAATCTTTTCAGTCTCCTGAGGGGGGAATAGGTTTTGTCGTGCCCTCTTCACGACTGTCTTGGTGTGTTTGGACCATGTTAGTTTGTTGGTGATGTGGACACCAAGGAACTTGAAGCTCTCAACCTGCTCCACTACAACCCTGTCGATGAGAATGTGGGTGTGCTCAGTCTTCCTTTTCCTGTAGCCCACAATCATCTCCTTTGTCTTGATTACGTTGAGGGATAGGTTACCTTAGTGTTCTTGGGCACAGGGACTATGGTGGTCTGCTTGAAACATGTTGGTATTACAGACACAATCAGGGACATGTTGAAAATGTCAGTGAAGACACCTGCCAGTTGGTCAGCACATGCCCGGAGCACACGTCCTGGTAATCCGTCTGGCCCAGCTGCCTTGTGAATGTTGACCTGTTTCAAGGTCTTACTCACGTCGGCTACGGAGAGCATGATCAGACAGTCGTCCGGAACAGCTGATGCTCTCATGTATACCTCAGTGTTTCTTGCCTTGAAGCGAGCATTAAAGTGATTGGGCTCGTCTGGTAGGCTCGTGTCACTGGGCAGCTCGCGGCTGTGCTTCCCTTTGTAGTCAATATTTTGCAGGACCTGCCACATCTGACAAGCGTCGGAGCCAGTGTAGTACGATTCAATTTTAGTCCTGTATTGGTGCTTTGCCTGTTTGATGGTTCGTCGGAGGGCATAGCAGGATTTCTTATAAGATGAAGCCACTCCTGCGTTGTCTTGGCTGTGTGCTTAGGGTCGTTGTCCTGTTGGACGGTGAACCTTCGCCCCAGTCTGCGGTACTGAGCGCACCGGAGCAGGTTTTCATCAAGGTTCTCTCTGTATTTTGCTCCGTTCATCTTTGCCTCGATCCTGACTAGCCTCTCAGTCCCTGCCGCTGAAAATCGTCCCCACAGCATGATGCTACCACCACCATGCTTCACTGTAGGGATGGTGCCAGGTTTCCTCCAGATGTGACGCTAGGCATTCAGGCCAAAGAGTTCAACCATGGTTTCATCAGACCAGAGAATCTTGTTTCTCATGGTCTGAGAGTCCTTTAGGTGCCTTTTGGCAAACTCCAAGCGGGCTGTCATGTGCCTTTTTACTGAGGAGTGGCTTCTGTCTGGCCACTCTACTGTAAAGGCCTGATTGGTGGAGTGCTGCAGAGATGGTTGTCCTTCTGGAAGTTTCTCCCATCTCCACAGAGGAACTCTAGAGCTCTGTCAGAGTGACCATTGGGTTCTTGGTCACCTCCCTGACCAAGGTCCTTCTCCCCCGATTCCTCAGTTTGGCTCGGCGGCCAGCTCTAGGAAGAGCCTTGGTGGTTCCAAACTTCTTTCATTTAAGAATGATGGAGGCCACTGTGTTCTTGGGTACCTTCAATGCTGCAGAAATTTTTTGGTGCCCTTCCCCAGATCTGTGCCGTGACACAATCCTGTCTCAGAGCTCTATGGGCAATTCCTTCCACCTCATGGCTTGGTTTTTGCTCTGACATGCACCATGAACTGTGGGACCTTATATAGACAGGTGCGTGTCTTTCCAAATCATGTCCAATCAATTGAATTTACCACAGGTGGACTCCAAGTTGTAGAAACATCTCAAGGATGATCAATGGAAACAGGTCACTTGAGTTCAATTTCGAGTCTTATAGCAAAGGGTCTGAATACTTATGTAAATAATACATTTAAAAAAAACTGTTTTCGCTTTGTTATTATGGGGTATTGTGTGTAGATTGCTGAGGATTTTTTAAAACTTGAATCCATTTTAGAATAAGGCCGTAACGTAACGAAAAGTGAAAAAAGTCAAGGGGTCTGAATACTTTCCAAAGGCATACTCTCAGTAAAATGTAGAGTTCTGGACTGTTACAGGAGTTGAGGCCTAATACGACAGTGGTTGTTAAAACTGTGCCTTGTCATTCTTTACCACAACCAATGGGGTAAGAAAAGGTACAAAGTCTAAATGTTGTAGTCACCTTCGGAAATGACAGCTTTGGTCAAATGACATGTTTTTCTTCTCCAACAAACCTAAACATTAGTTTTATTGAGAAAAGTTATTGTTGCAGTGTTGGTCACGTATTAACAGTACATTTTACATTTCAGTCATTTAGCAGCCGCTTTTATCCAGAGCGACTTACAGTTAGTGCATTCAAACAGTTAGTGCATTCATCATTCCTTCCTCAGTAAAGTAGCTATCAGCAAAATCGGTGCTAGTGAGAAAAGAAAGTGAAAGGGTTCTTTTCAAGAAAAGCAAAGGTGTTATGAATGTAATATATTTTGTGTTTTTTTGTTGTTGTCAGATGCACGCACATACACACATGCATACACACTTCAACTCTCCTTTAAAAGCGTGCCTACGCACTAATATCAAACTTCTTTTGTTTTAATATCTTATTTAGATCTTATTTAGATCCCTCAAGCACCAACTGACCATTATAATTCCTGAGCGTAAACGAATCAGTCATTCGACAAAGATAGACATTAGCCAGACATGTTTTGCACACTTACGCAGATTATTACTTTAATACTCTAAGAAAAATATCCTCTGCTGTTGCTGCAGTGATGGCTGGTTTATTGTATCTTCTGTCCTCATCTCCACAGTATATAGGAGAGTCCAAGCTCAACAGGTCCTAACAATACCTGTCTAGCTGTGTTCAGCCCTTTGCTGAAGTTGATACCTGCAGGCTAGGAATAGTCATAGTCAATTACCGTACCTGTCCCTGATCTGAGAGAATTAGACACAAACACACACACACACACAGTGCACACACACATACGTGTGCTCGAGGACTCACGCACGCACTCACACACACACTATCCCTGCTTCTCACCTGAAGCCACTTGATAACCTTTTACCAACGTGGTCTCATGCAGTGACAATGCCCAGGCTTGACAAATCTGGATGCTGGCCAACAGGGATGTTTCCCTGGGTTCTGGGCTAGGCAGGTCTAGATGTTGGCAAACAGAGATGTTACCCTGTGTTTCTCCCTAAGGCCTGACAGTGGCTCCTTTACCTGCTCTGGCCTCGCTCCAAGCCACTGTTTGTTCTGTCCTGCTACAGCTCCACACCTTGTAGAGTCTGTCTGTCTGTGTCTGTCTGTGTGTGCCAGCGATCACTCCCAAATTCTAAATGCCAGGGGGAGGAACACTAGTGAACCCATGCCCCACCCCTATCTATTATCCCTCCCCTCGCCCTTCACCCCTACCTACACCCCTTCCCCCTCGCCCCCTAACAAAACATGACCAGATCATGTCCCCGAATCCCTTTATGTGCGTCTCAAATGGCACCCTATTCTCTACGCAGCGCACTAAGCTTGACCAGAGCTCTATAGAACCTGGTCAAAAGAGGTGTACTGCATAGGGAATAGAGTGCCATTTGGGACTCAAGCCTACAACCTCACCTCGCCCTCTTGCCAACAATAATTGTTTTGATACGGGGAGGGGATAAACAAACAAATAGAAACAACGACGTCTGTTTTACGATGGGCTGATTTATGATCGGATGAATAGAAGAAAGGAACGTGAAATGTTTAGCATGACGTCTAGCGCGTGCTAACTGCTGCTAATGTGTGTGACGCTAAGGAGGCCCTATTCCCACTACGAGATATGAAGGAGAGTCTGAGGAGCCAGGTGGTCGAAAGAGAATTCTACTTTTCAATTCACATTACATCCTTTCCGGACCTTCCGTTGTCTGCTGATAAAAACATTTACAGCAAGAAATATAACCCTTGTAATGAAACGGAAATGTAACCATTTTGAATGATTGGACAGGAATTTAGCCTGTAAAAATGATTGTTGAGAATTTTCTTCCACATTCTCGGGTCCGCAGCTCAACTGTACAGTAAATATCGCAGTAGCCACTAGCCAGTAAGCACAAACTATTTAACAATCCGAGCAACTTAATCCTTAAACATATTACAATTTTTAATAATGCAGCCAAACCATATTACACTCTTGAATAATGCTAAAATCCACAAGCATGTGCAGAAAATTAAAGAGTTTATTTTCTCGTCCGTACACAGTAAATTAGCTGATAATACAGCTATTAGACTCAGTGCAGTCAAGCACAAAAACAAAACACTGTTGAGATTTAAAGCTACGGCAACAATTTCAGAATGTAACAGGCTGCTACTATTATTTCAGGTAAAAACGTAATAAAACAAGTCAATTTTTGTTGTTGTTGAAAATGACTACATTTCAGCTGTTTCAATTCCATTCCGTCCTCCCCTCAGTAGCCTCCGCTGTTCCGGAGGTAGCGGTCGAGACATGACAAGTTCACAGCGTATGTGTAGCCGAGGGTATTTTTTAACGAAACGTCTAGTAAGTTAGGGGGGAGGATATAGCGTTGTAAAATAGCACGGTATGGGTTCACAACGGCGTAGTACTGACAGCTACTGTCTACCGCAGAAAAGAACCATGTCCTTACCTCGTAGACCACTCAGCTGTCATGTCGCAGGAGCGGTCAGCTAGAAGGGCTCATACCCTCACGTTATCACTCGGCTTCTTACCCCACACAGCGAATAAACAAGTTCAAGAATAGGATAAGGAACTGGTGATGGAGTGAAAGAATAATGGAAGGAACATGAGGATGCGGTGATCCATCCTTCCCTGTGGCTCAGTTGGTAGAGCATGGTGTTTGCAACGCCAGGGTTCTGGGCTCGATTCCCATGGGGGGCCAGTACAAAAAATAATGGAAAAAAAATGCATGAAATGAAATGTATGTATTCACCACTGTAAGTCGCTCTGGATAAGAGCGTCTGCTAAAATGACTAAAATGTAAATGAAAGTGGAGTGGAGACTTCCATCCTGACTCATGTCCTCCGGAAAGATGCTCTAGACACCTCTCGTGCCAAAACGTTTGTGATGGTCTGATGTGGTGTGTACAGATTTAGATGAGTCAGATAGGTTAACCTCTCAGGGAGGCTGTTTTCTACGCCTCAAGCCTCATTCAGACCTTCTCCCTTTGCCGAAGCGGATTATTTATCATTGCCAGTGTCAGTATCACACCCATGATGTATCACGCTGATGTTTTCAACAATGGATGTAAGGTTTAGTCATTAGGTATGGCTACAGGACAGAACATTGAATTATATGGTCAAGTTCAATAACATGAGTCATTATCTGTGGATTTGACACTTGCAGACATGGTCCAAAGAAACATTGTAGAAACATATATTGCAAAAGTATTTCCAATTAATTTGGCAGAATACCCACCTCCAGTTAGAACAAGCTGTTTAGCCCACGGGACAGAGAAAATGTACTTCTCTCTCTGTGTCCCTGTCTATCTCTCTATCTCCCTCTCCTCCCCTCTCCCTCTCACCCCCCCCCCCCCCCCCCTTTGATTCTCTGTTTAGTCTACTCTGACTGAGTGCACCTTTAGATCAGTTTTGCCTCTTGCCTTGATCTACCTGGTTGTTTATTCTGTGAAGTGCAGTTATAATTCTATTGGCCAGCTAAAAGGCTCCACACACACTCGTTGTTTTTCTAATCCACTAAATAGCTTTTATGTTGTCAGATGAACTGATATCAAAGTTAATAGTTTTAGCTTCGCCAGTGAGCTGCAAACATCTCACACTCTCTCTGGTTGGCTCAGTTGGCTCAGACCTACAGTAGGTGTGCTGAACAGCTGTCGGTGTGTGTGTGTGTGTGTGTGTGTGTTTGTGTGTCTATGTCCACGTCTGTGTCTATTCCAACGTAACCTCCAGAGATTGATTTGGGTTGGTCTATACACTACGTGTGTATGCATTAGCCCCCTTGTCCATGTCTGTGCCTCAGCTCCCTAGCGGCTTTCAGCAGTCTGACATACTAGTCTTACCAGCACAAGGACCTACTTACTACCTCTATGGTACCCAGTCTGTATCCAAACAACAATTACCTAGGGGCTGTCTGAGGCAGTACACACACAGTGTGGCTGCAGCCTACACTTACACAGCCACACGGATAGAGGCCTTGCAGCAAATAACATAGCGGCGACTATATTACGCTCCACACACACACACTCCTATTGTTTAACGCTAACCCTAAGTGGAGGGTGTTGGTTTGTCTCTGCTCAGTTTTCTCCTGTACTAAAGGCACGTTTTGAGGTATTTGTCTAAACCACAGATCTAGGATCAGATAAGACTACCACAGACTTCAACCACACAAAAAAAAAGACATGAGATCAGTTTAGGCGGAAATTTAGAAGCACACTTGAGGTAGACGTAGGTATTTAAATCTGATTAAAATCACCTGAATCATAACCTTAACCACAAGCAAAACTTGCGCTGGAAGCATGTTTGAGTGGAGGTTTGTCTTCTAATCTACTGATATAGGATCAGATTAGCCTACCATTATAATAACCATAACCATAAGGGGATGAAATGCCAAACCGACATAAGATCAGTATCTAAGTCCTACAGAGTATCATCCTATTCCCCTATTCCATTGGAAGCTATTAACCACATATCTAGGATCAGATCAGCCTACCAACCAATAAACCGTAAGTGGGGATCAGTGTCTCAGGCAAAAGACATCCTACCTCTACCTCAACCATCCATCCTACTCTCTTAGGAAAAAAAGGGTTCCAAAAGGGTTCTTTGGCTGTCCCCATAAGATAACCCCTTTTGGTTCCAGGTAGAACCCCTTTTTGGGTTCCAAGTAGAACCCCTTTTTGGGTTCCAGGTAGAACCTATGTTACACCCTTTGTGGAAAGGGTTGGAATCCAAAAGGGTTCTACCTGGAACCAAAAGGGTTCTACCTAGAATCAAAAAGGGTTCTCATATCGGGACAGCCGAAGAACCCTTCTAGGCTGTAGTTATTTGCTTTTTTTCTAAGAGTGTACACATCGCTTAGCCATCTCGGCCCAAGTTACACCCTCCAAAATGGACACCGTGCCAGCTGCATTATGTCATTCTCCATGTACATTTCCACCTCCACCCTTTGTCTTAGCTGTCTCTGAATCAATGATGCCATACAATACCAGGACGGCACCATCGAGTGATTTCTAATCAGATTATTAACTATAAACGCCTTAATGTAATAAATAATACTGTGACATATTGGAACATGTCCATTTAGAGTCTAGGCTCAGAGGATGATCAGCTGGCAGGGAAACGTATAGACAATAACATCTGTGATAAATGTATACACTGTTGGACCATAAATCTGGAGATGGGACACACACTGATACATACAGATACAGCCCCCCATCTCAGCCCGATCTCTCTCCTAGGCCTATCTACAAGCCTAACCCTTAGCCTCTATCCATAGGGGGGGAAAAGCCTCTTACACATGGACACACCAGCAGAGTGGAAGGACTTAGAGTCCTGTAGTTCCTCGAGAGAGAGAGAGAGAGAGGGGGGGGAGGGAAGAGAGAGAGAGAGAACAATAACATCCGTTTCCACCAGAGGTGAGAGGTCACGGAGGGACAACAGGATGCTTTGTGTTAAGCATTGCTAACATCAACACCAGGCTTTTATCTGCTTAGGGCCTCGGGCCCCAAGGGACCACACCAAGACCCAGGGCCCTGAAACATATGTCTTCACTTTGGGGAAGAAAGAGAGAGAGAGAGACAGAGAGACAGAGAGAGGGAGAGAAAGGGAGAGGTAGGAAATTAAACAATGCAAAGCTGTGTGGATTTGAGATCATCAAAGCCTTGTGGCCTTAGTGCTTCTTTAGTCAAAATCAGTTGCTGATCTTTTACAAATACACAGAGGATCAGTGTAATAGAATGTGTATAGTTGTTACTCTAAAAGTCTTTAAGAGATTAAGCTTACTTCTGCACAGAGCCAGTAGGGGGTTAGGCAGGAGAGGATAGTGAGCTCCCTCTTCCCCTCTCCCCCTCTTTCTCTATCTTCCTCTGTCCCTCTTGGGCCCCTCGATGAAAGAGTACGTCACTGAACCTCCTGCTTGACCGAATTCCTTACCTTAATCTTATCTCAGAGAGGGAGGGAGAGATGGAGAGGCAGACAGATAAAGAGACCGATGGGGAGGAGGAGATGAGAGGAGGGGATGGAGGCGGTAGTGATGATGCTGACGAGCAGATGGAGGGTCTTCTAGACAGACACACACACACACACACACACACACACACACACATTGTGACTCTGATTGCACACTGAGCAGATCAGAGCTGGCGCTATGAGAACTCTTTGAGCACACTGCTCTCTCCCTCTCTCTCCCTCTTCCTATCTCTCCCTCTCCCTCTTTCTCACTTCATCTCTCTCCAAATGTTTTCGAATGTGTTGTTTTTGTCATTATTAGCGGTGTCTACGTTTTGCTGACTGGCCTCCAACTCACAGTCCCGTGTTGAACGCCAAGAGAGAGAGAGTGTGTGTGTGTGTGTGTGTGTGTGTGTGTGTGTGTGGTGTGTGTGTGTGTGTGTGTGTGTGTGTGTGTGTGTGTGTGTGTGTGTGTGTGTGTGTGTGTGTGTGTGTGTGTGTGTGTGTGTGTGTGTGTGTGTGTGTGGTGTGTGTGTGTGTGTGTGTGTGCGCGCGCGTACACTAGCCCACTACCTCTGCAAGAACCTGCGGGCCTCAAGCCTTCTCTCTGAAAAGCATTTTTCTGTTTTATCAGTTCATGATCCACCTCTTCTAACCCAAGTAGAACCTCTAGTTCAGTCTAAACATGAACTAAAGGTTTGTTTAGGCTTACAGCAGGTTGACCTAAACACGTACACACCCGCATACCATGAGACGCGCGCACACACACTGATAAATTATGGATGTATAGAATTCTAGCAACTTTTTACCTCCCACAGAGTTGGTCAGACCTACAAACAACGTTCTTGCAAAGACACAAACACAGACACAAACAGGCTCAGGATGTTTATCAGTTCATCATAACATAGACAAATTGGTGATGATGATAGTGTGTTAGGTGGGTATGGGGTTTTCCATTCCTTTTAGTCAACTAGCCTTCTTAAAAAAAAAAGTTTGCTTCAGAGTAAACTCTGTGACTTTTCTACTTTGTTTCGGCCAAGCGGGTAAATGTAGCTTACATTCCTAAACATTCATCCTCTGTACAGTGAGTAGGTCAAGGACACTTTGACGTTCTAGTGCCCAGGCAGGACCAACTCTCACCCATTTTTATTTGTAGTTTTTTACCCTTATTTTACCAGGTAAGTTGACTGAGAACACATTCTCAGTTACAGGGGAGAGGAGGAGGAGGATGAATGAGCCATTTGGAAGCTGATGATGATTAGGTGGCCATGATGGTATGAGGGCCAGATTGGGAATTTAGCCAGGACACCGGGGTTAACACCCCTACTCTTACGGTAAGTGCCATGGGATCTTTAGTGACCACAGAGAGTCAGGACACCCGTTTAACATCCCATCCTAAAAACTGTACTTACAGGTCAGGCGTTCTAAACTTCAGGAGGACTAACTTTGACCTGCAACACACCTCTCTCTCTCTCTCTCTCTCTCTCTCTCTCTCTCTCTCTCTCTCTCCTCTCTCTCTCTCTCTCTCCTTCTTATCTGCCATCCTCCCTGACTCCCTCCCTTCTCCTCTCCCCTCATGTCCTATCTGACCTTTAACCCCTAGTAGACTGCTGGTCTGTCCGGGCAGGTGTATGGTGGGGTGATAAGCGGTCACCACGACGACGCTGGTCATTAAACTAGAGACAGACAATAGCCGTCTGACAACCTCTCGCTAACCCTTCATTATCCCTCATTCCCTCCCTCCTTTCCCTCCTTCCCGTCGTCTTTTCACTCACTATACCCTTCACCCGCTTTCGTTTTGTTTTTCAAGTTCAAAGGCGAGAGAGAGAGAGAGAGAGAGAGAGAGAGAGAGAGAGAGAGAGAGAGAGAGAGAGAGAGAGAGAGAGAGAGAGAGAGAGAGAGAGAGAGAGAGAGAGAGAGAGAGAGAGAGAGAGAGAGAGAGAGAGAGAGAGAGAGAGAGAGAGAGAGAGAGAGAGAGAGAGAGAGAGAGAGAGGAGAGAGAGAGAGAGAGAGAGAGAGAGAGAGAGAGAGAGAGAGAGAGAGAGAGAGAGAGATGAGAGAGAGAGAGAGAGAGAGAGAGAGAGAGTCAGATTTTAAAAGCCAGTATTGAAGTTATGGTCACCATAGATCAAGTTCTTGTGTCTTGAGTTATTTTCTCCGTATGTGGCATTTCAATGCATTACACTGCCCCCTTCTGGTGAATTCTGTCTCATCCTGACTTAGAACACAGAAGTGCTGATTTGGGATCAAGGAAAAGAGCGACCTGATCCTTGATCAGCACTCTTACTCTGAGACTCTTGATACACATCTATAGCTTTGTTCTCATTTCAGAACCTATTTCTGCATTCTTACTGTAGAACCCTCAGAATCTTGGTTACATGTGTCACACTCAATTACGTCCTATACGATCCCCTTCATATGAACTGAAATACAATGTTTTCATACCACTATTAGAAGGTCCGTAGAGGGGACATATGGATTTAATAATAAACATATCAAAGAACTGATCTGATCTACGATGATGGTGATCGCCACCATGATGAGAACCACTTTATAAATGATGAAATGAATACAAATATTTGTTGCTGTTTTATTACATTTTTTCATTCTTTTCTGTTTATTATTCTCTCTTTTCTTCAGCAAGGACGTGACTGCCTGGGACTCTGTTATACAACATCTATTAACCATCTATTGACTCTCATGTCAAAGCCCAAATCAAGTCCCAGTCTCAATTGTGTGTGTGTGTGTGTTCGTGTCTACACGTGAGAACACATAGACATTTATCCAGACCTCCAGTGTGATTACTTCTAGAAGTTATAGCATCTAATTTAATCTGTAAGTGTACAATCATTTATGCAATTTTCCCCTTTCCACAAAGACTACCCCTGCCCTATTTGGCATCAAACTACTCAACCCGTTTCTCTCCAATGAAAGGATGTGTTAGGCATGTAGGAGCACATTCCAGTTGATACATAAAAAGGCTTCTGAGGTGCCCTCCCACCTTTTGTACCAGTGTGTTTGTGTAACTAGACCCATGTTTCTGTACGGACAGGATATGAGGCATGTAAGTTAGTGAAAGAATAGGTTACGTGTATTCAAATCAAATCAAATGTATTTATATAGCCCTTCTTACAATCAGCTGATATCTCAAAGTGCTGTACAGAAACCCAGCCTAAAACCCCAAACAGCAAGCAATGCAGGTGTAGAAGCAATAAGGTGCACATCCTACTTCATCGAACTAAAAGACTTAGATGAAATCACCTGAAGTCTCCTTCTCAAATCAAATCACATTTTATTAGTCACCATGCGCCGAATACAACAGGTGTAGACCTTACAGTGAAATGCTTACTTACGAGCCCCTAACCAACAATGCAGTTAAACAAAATATGGATAAGAATAAGAAATAAAGGTAACAAGTAACAGCAGCAGTAAAATAACAATAGCGAGACTATACACGGGGGGGTACCGGTACAGAGTCAATGTGCAGGGGCACCGGTTAGTTGAGGTAATATGTACATGTAGGTAGAGTTATTAAAGTGGCTGTTTAGGAGCCTCTTGGTCCTAGACTTGGCGCTCTGGTACCACTTGCCATAGCAGTAGCAGAGAGAACAGTCTATGACCAGGGTGGCTGGAGTCTTTGGCAATTTTTAGGGCCTTCCTCTAACATCACCTGGTATAGAGGTCCTGGATGGCAGGAAGTTTGGCCCAGTGATGTACTGGGCCGTTCGCACTACCCTCTGTAGTGCCTTGCGGTCGGAGGCCGAGCAGTTGCCATACCAGGCAGGGATGCAACCAGTCAGGATGCTGTCGATGGGGCAGCTCTAGAACCTTTTGAGGATCTGAGGACCCATGCCAAACCTTTTCAGTCTCTCTGAGGGGGAATAGGTTTTTGTCGTGCCCTCTTCACAACTGTCTTGGTGTGCTTGGGCCATGTTAGTTTGTTGGTGATGTGGACACCAAGGAACTTGAAGCTCTCAACCTGCTCCACTACAGCCCCGTCGATGAGAATGGGGGCGTGCTCTGTCCTCCTTTTCCTGTAGTCCACAATCATCTCCTTTGTCTTGATCATGTTGAGGGAGAGGTTGTGGTCCTTGCACCACACGATCAGGTATCTGACCTCCTCCCTATAGGCTGTCTCATCGTTGTCGGTGATCAGGCCTACCACTGTTGTGTCATCAGCAAACTTAATGATGGTGTTGGAGTCGTGCCTGGCCATGCAGTCATGAGTGAACAGGAATTATAGGAGGGGACTAAGAACGCACCCCTGAGGGGCCCCCGTGTTAAGGATTAGCGTGGGGGAGGTGTTGTTACCTACCCTTACCACCTGGGGGTGGCACGTCAGGAAGTCCAGGATCCAGTTGCAGAGGGAGGTGTTTAGTCCCAGTGTCCTTAGCTTAGTGATGAGCTTTGAGGGCACTATGGTGCTGAACGCTGAGCTGTAATCAATGAATTGCATTCTCACATAGGTGTTCCTTTTGTCCAGGAGGGAAAGGGCAGTGTGGAGTGCAATTGCATCATCTGTGGATCTGTTGGTGCGGTATGCTAATTGGAGTGGGTCTAGGGTTTCTGGGATAATGGTGTTGATGTGAGCCATGACCAGCCTTTCTTAGGCAAAGGCACTATGGTGGTCTGCTTAAAAAATATTGGTATTACAGACTCGGAAAGGGAGAGGTTGAAAATGTCAGTGAAGACATTTGCAAGTTGGTCAGCGCATGCTCAACGTCCTGGTAATCCATCCGGCCCTTGGTCTTGTGAATGTTGAGCTGATTAAAGGTCTTACTCACAAAGGCTGCGGAGAGCGTGATCATACAGTCTTCCGGAACAGCTGGTGCTCTCATGCATGTTTCAGTGTTATTTGCCTTGAAGCGAGCATTCCCTTTGTAGCCTGTAATGGTTTGCAAGCCCTGTCACCGACGAGCGTCAGAGTTGGTGTAATACGATTCGATCTTAGTCCTGTTTTGATCCTTTGCTTGTTTGATGGTTCATCTGAGGGCATAGCGGGATATCTTATAAGCTTCTGTGTTCGAGTCCTGCTCCTTGAAAATGGCAGCTCAAGCCTTTAGCTCAGTGCGGATGTTGTCTGTAATCCATGGCTTCTGGTTGGGGTATGTACGTACGGTCACTGTGGAGATGATGTCATCGATGCACTTATTGATGAAGCCAATGACTGATGTGGTGTACTCCTCAATGCCATCGGAGGAATCCCAGAACATATTCCAGTCTGTGCTAGCAAAACAGTCCTGTAGCTTAGCATCTGCTTCATCTGACCACTTTTTACTGATCTAGTCACTGGTGCTTCCTGCTTTAATTTTTGCTTGGAATCAGGAGGATATAATTATGGTCAGATTTGGAGGATGAGGGAGAGCTTTGTACGTGTCTCTGTGTGTGGAGTAAAGGTGGTCCGGAGTTTTTTTTCCCCCTCTGGTTGCACATTTAACATGCTGATAGAAATTTGGTTAAACAAATTTAAGTGTCCCTGCATTAAAATCCCCGGCTAGTAGGAGCGCTGCCTCTGGGTGAGCGTTTTCTTGTTTGCTAATGGTGGAATACAGCTCATTCAATGCTGTCTTAGTGCCAGCCTCTGACTGTGGCAGTATGTAAACAGGTACGAAAAATCCAGATGAAAACTCTCTAGGTAGATAGTGTGGTCTACAGCTTATCATGAGATACTCTACCTCAGGCGAGCAATAGCTTGAGCCTTCCTTAGATATCGTGCACCAGCTGTTATTTACAAAAATACATAGTCCGGCACCCCTTGTCTTACACGTACGCCACTGTTCTATCCTGCTGGTACACCGTATAACCAGCCAGCTTTATGTTGATGGTGTTGTAGTTCAGCCACGACTCTGTGAAACATAAGATATTACAGTTTTGAATGCCCCGTTGGTAGTTTAATCTTGCGCGTAGGTCATCAATTTTATTCTTCAAAGATTGCACGTTTGCTAGAAGAGTGAAAGGAAGTGGGGGTTTATTCGATCGCCTACGAATTCTCTGAAGGCAGCCCGCCCTCTGGCCCCTTTTTCTCCGCCTCCTCTTCATGCAAATCACGAGGATCTGGGCCTGTTCCCGAGAAAGCAGTATATCGTTCGCGTCAAGCTCGTCAGACTAATTAAAAGAAAAAAAGGATTCTGCCAATCTGTGGTGAGTCCTGATGTCCAGAAGTTATTTTTGGTCATAAGAGATGGCAGTGACAACATTATGTACAAAATAAGTTAAAAAATAAGTTACAAATAGCGCAAATGAACGAACAAAAAACGCAATCGGTTGGGGACGCGTAAAACGTCTGCAGGCGCCATTTTCACGCTTTGGGCAGTAGTGTACGTTTTTTGGTTTCAAGGCCAGGAGAACATTGGATATTTCAGAGCAGCATTTCCCAATATCTGTCACTTTTTGCTAATGATTATCAGTCTAGACCCCTTTAAGAAATACAAATAAGTGCCTGTAGGTATTTGGTATTCTTGCTCCCAGAAGTAGGATCACTATGAGCCTGGTCAGCGAGGCCAGTTAGTGTCCCAAATGACACCCTTTCCCCTCTAAACTGCACTACTTTTGACCAGAGCTCTATGCGCCCTAGTCAAAAGTAGTGCACTACATAGGGAATAGGGTGTCATTTGGAACATATCCTAGGTGTCAGGGGGAGCCGTGTGTTGAGGAGCACTAACACGGAGGAGAACCAGGACAGTGGAGGAGTCCCACGCTTTGGGCACACACAATATTACACACACTTACACACACTCCCCTGAGCGGGGTATTAACAAACACACAGGAATCTCAATCCCAACCTAAACACAGCTGGAAGGACCCCCCCACCCCCCCCTGCGACACACACACACACACACACACACACACACACACACACACACACACACACACACACACACACACACACACACACACACATTTGTACAGTCATACACATGTTCAAGGACACATATTCTCTTTCTGAAACAAACACACTCACATACTGTACACTCCCACTCGACCAAGCTCTCTCTCCCTCCTACCATGTAATGATGGCAGAAACGTGTCAAAGTGAGAGAAACGTGACCCACATCATCTTCCCTCTTTCCTTTTCTCCACTTTCCCCGATCCCCCTGTACCTCTCAAAGGTTTCATAGTGAAGGGACTTAATGTAATGTAAGATAACAGAACAAAAAGGCCTTCCCTAAATGTCTAGAGACAGGAGAAATGAATTCAACTAATAAAGTGTTTTAAGGATAAAGTTGTCCACATGACGTCAACGTTTCATCTGTACGTTTTTTAGCTTCTAGAGCCCTCCAACTCTACTCTGGACCTGAAAGCCAGTTCCACTGCATTGTTTCATTGTTCCCCTCTAGTCAGGGACTGATTTAGACCTGTGACACCAGGTGTGTGAAATTAATTATCAGGTAGAACAGAAACCTAGCAGGCTCCGGACATCATAGTGGTAAGAGTTGAATACTCCTGGTCTAGAGAGACTAAGGGATACATTGAGGTGTTTTTTTAAAAGTAATATTCCCAACATGACATTGCGTATTTATCTGTATGTTATTTTAACATTAACGACCTAAACTGTGTTAGTTGTGTTACAGTAGTTTGGATTTCATTTCAACACTACCTTCACTTCAAAATGCATCCCAAATAGCACCCTATTCCCTATATAGTTCACTACGTTTGACCAGAGCCCTACAGTCCCTGGTCAAAAATAGTACACTATGTAGAGAATAGGGTGCCATTTGAGAAGCATTCATAAATGTTCTTGTTTTCTGTTAGATTAAATCATGCCATTGAGACAGCTACGCTAACAATCGGAACTCAGTTATAATTGGTGGACGTGGTAATAAAAGTCTGTTTCATTGGAGGAGAAGCATCTGGATGAAAGACAATACGTCATTGGTTAATTTATTTTACACGGTACAATATCAACAACACAAACAGCATTATGTCCAGTGTTCCCCTTCACTTGGAAATGTTACTTTAGTAGTGTGTAGTGTGTAACAAAGTACATCATTATCAACACAAACACTCAGCCCCCTGCCAGAGAAACCATATATACATACAGTCGTGGCCAAAGGTTTTGAGAATGACACAAATATTAATTTCCACAAAGTTTGCTGCTTCAGTGTCTTTAGATATTTTTGTCAGATGTTACTATGGAATACTGAAGTATAATTACAAGCATTTCATAAGTGTCAAAGGCTTTTATTGACAATTACATGAAGTTGATGCAAAGAGTCAATATTTGCAGTGTTGACCCTTCTTTTTCAAGACCTCTGCAATCCGCCCTGGCATGCTGTCAATTAACTTCTGGACCACATCCTGACTGATGGCAGCTCATTCTTGCATGATCAATGCTTGGAGTTTGTCAGAATTTGTGGGTTTTTGTTTGTCCACTCGCCTCTTGAGGATTGACCACAAGTTCTCAACGGGATTAAGGTCTGGGGAGTTCCTGGCCATGTACCCAAAATATCGATGTTTTGTTCCCCGAGCCACTTAGTTATCACTTTTGCCTTATGGCAAGGTGTTCCATCATGCTGGAAAAGGCATTGTTCATCACCAAACTGTTCCTGGATGGTTGGGAGAAGTTGCTCTCGGAAGATGTGATGGTACCATTCTTTATGGCTGTGTTCTTAGGCAAAATTGTGAGTGAGCCCACTCCCTTGGCTGAGAAGCAACCCCACACATGAATGGTCTCAGGATGCTTTACTGTTGGCATGACACAAGACTGATGGTAGCGCTCACCTTGTCTTCTCCGGACAAGCTTTTTTCCGGATGCCCCAAACAATCGGAAAGGGGATTCATCAGAGAAAATGACTTTACCCCAGTCCTCCGCAGTCCAATCCCTGTACCTTTTTCAGAATATCAGTCTGTCCTTGATGTTTTTCCTGGAGAGAAGTGGCTTTTTTACTGCCCTTCTTGACACCAGGCCATCCTCCAAAAGTCTTCGCCTCACTGTGCGTGCAGATGCACTCACACCTGCCTGCTGCCATTCTTGAGCAAGCTCCGTACTGGTGGTGCCCCGATCCCGCAGCTGAATCAATTTTAGGAGACGATCCTGGCGCTTGCTGGACTTTCTTGGGCGCCCTGAAGCCTTCTTCACAACAATTGAACCGCTCTCCTTGAATTTCTTGTTGATCCGATAAATCTTTGATTTAGGTGCAATCTTGCTGGCAGCAATATCCTTGCCTGTGAAGCCCTTTTTGTGCAAAGCAATGATGACGGCACGTGTTTCCTTGCAGGTAACCATGGTTGACAGAGGAAGAAGAATGATTCCAAGCACCACACTCCTTTTGAAGCTTCCAGTCTGTTATTCGAACTCAATCAGCATGACAGAGTGATCTCCAGCCTTGTCCTCGTCAACACTCACACCTGTGTTAACGAGAGAATCACTGACATGATGTCAGCTGGTCCTTTTGTGGCAGGGCTGAAATGCAGAGGAAATGTTTTTAGGGATTCAGTTCATTTGCATGGCAAAGAGGGACTTTGCAATTAATTGCAATTCATCTGATCACTCTTCATAACATTCTGGAGTATATGCAAATTGCCATCATACAAACTGAGGCAGCAGACTTCGTGAAAATTAATATTTGTGTCATTCTCAAAACCTTTGGCCACGACTGTATATAACTGCTAATAATTGCTTGAATTAAAATGTTTCTTTATTAATGTGTTCAGAAATATGGGTGAGTGATTAGAAAAACACAACAACAAAGATTGATCATGTTGCCAAGGCATTTTTTTTTCTTCCTTTATTTAACTAGGCAAGTCAGTTAAGAACAAATTCTTATTTTAAATGACGGCATAGGAACAGTGGGTTAACTGCCTTGTTCAGGGGCAGAACAACATATTTGTACCTTGTCAGCTCGGGGATTTGATCTTGCAACCTTTCGGTTACTAGTCCAACGCTCCCAGGTATCCCAGAGAACAGAAAACAGATACACTTGGCAAAACAAATGAGTAATGAAAGTGTGAAATGTTTCATGTTAAAATTAAAGAATTACAATTTTAAGAGTTAGTTGGACAGGGAAGCTAAAGAGCTAAGCCGGCGAACCACTGGGAATACTCACATACTGGACCATCTCAAACTTGAAAGGAAAAATACTGGGACATAAAAAAAATGTCCCACTTAATCACATCACAATCAACTTTTACCAGGTAGATGTAGACACAAATACAGCAATACTTTCTTTGGAAATATTGTATTAAAATATGCAAATGATGTGATATCTCATTGAATGTGTGCATCAAATATTATATAGAATACAAACTTGACAATATATAAATAATTACCTGAACACAAGTCTGGAGAATATATCTAAGGATAACCACACACAATTTGGAGAATGCAGATGCTTCTGAAGCTGAGAAAAATGAGTTGACGTGTGGAAAGAGTGACTTTCGGGAAATGACGGTTAAAGGGAAGTACAATGAATTTAGACTGAATCACCATCTCTTCCCAGTAAGTCCAGTTTATTACATTCTCTATGGAATGGCCTTTTAGACTGTGTGTGATTCAATGAAGTGAGCCATGCAATTATGGATGTATGTCCATTTGAATCCTGAACTAAATATATACATTTACATCAAGTTTTGACATTTTTGTTTACTTTTTGAAAGTGCTAATATTAAAGGACCAAAATACAAATAAATCTAAAAATGCATAAGTAGATGCAAAAATGTCATTACAAATGTTTTATTTTTTTCCCCCAATCTAAGAGCTGAGAGAGGGTCTATGACTAGAGGTGATGCTATCAGTCAGTCCTATTCCTATCTACTGTGTGTGTGTGTGTGTGTGTGTGTGTGTGTGTGTGTGTGTGTGTGTGTGTGTGTGTGTGTGGGGGGGGGGGGGGGGGGGGGGGGGGGCAATATAAGTTGACCTACTGTCTGCACACTGTGTTTTGCCCACGGCGTGATTAAGGGAGCATTTAGGGTGACGATGAGTGTGTCCACACACATACTCTTTAATTAGGTTATCAAACCTCCCAATCGATTAAACCTCCCTCTTTGCTGTTTCCTCGCGCGACGCCCATCACTTCCCCCCGTTGGGCACGCGGTGCGACAGCCTAAGTCTTCCCCCTGGCCTGGCCGGTCACGGACAATGGGTCACGCTAACCCCGGGCGGAGGGGGGGATTGGCGAGGGGAGAATCTGTCTGGTCATGGGTTCTGTTTTCTGTTCTGCACAGGCCCAAACAGGGTTCTGACAGGAAGTGAGGTAGGCTGGGTCGGAGCAGTAAAGCCACAGGGCTTATGGGTAAAGAATAGGCTCTATTGTGTCTATTGTGCAGAGGGGATTTGGAGTCACAGTAGAGGCAGTCTGCTGGAAGGTGATGTGGCTGGTTGGCAGCCTCTGGATGGATGGATTGATGGATGGATGGATGGAAGGTTGGCATGGACAAAGACGGAGAGAGTGATGGGCAGAGGGGTGGGGTGGGGAGAAGATGGTGGGTAAGGGGTGAGGTGGGTGAGGGGGTGCCAGGGTGAGGGTCAGAGTTGGGCAAGGGTGTCAGACTAGGGCTCTCTCTGCTGGTTGGCATGGACAAAGACGAGAGGAGCTAGGATCGGGTAGAGGGGTGGGGAGAAGATGCTGGGTAAGGGTTGTAAAGGGAGTAATGGTAAAAGGTGAGGGTAAGGGGGTGAGGAGCAGACTAGCACTGGATCAGGCTGTCGACCCTAGTGGGTACTGGGTTTGATTAGAATTGTGTGTGTGTGTATGTGTGTGTAGGCCACTGTCCCCTCTGGCTCTGTGTAATTGCTTATAATTGAGAAGGCAGGGTGAGACATCTGCTGTGATCCATCTGTCTTTAATATACACACACACACACACTCACACACACAATAGCTACTTGCATCTGTGTGAGTGTGTGTGAGCATTCATGTTTGTGTTTGTGTACGTGTGTGTGTACACTTTCATGCCGGCACACATGCCATTCCTCAGTTTCTATTTGTCAGTCATCCCTTCCCTCCTTCCTGTTCCGATACATTCTCTTTCCATGGCCTCTTCAGTATTATACACAGACAGCAGAGCACTAGTGCCTTGGGGGTGTGTTTCGTGACCAATAAGGTATGCAACCAGTTCGAAATTTGGAGGGAGGAGGAAAGGGGGAGGAGAGGGAAGGAGGAGCAAGGAGGAATGAAAAAATCCCTGGGGTGATGTAGTTCAAGGAGGGAGAGAGAGGGGGAGAGAGGGGTGATGTAGTGACCATTTTACCTAGACTCAATGGACACTGATCTTGGGTCAGTTAAGGTTGGGATTTGAGGAGGGGAAGCTGATACTAGATCTGTACCTAAGGGAAACTGGATATTATTTTCAGGGACGTAGTGAGACCATTTGTTCAGTATTATCCCTATCTATTATGTATATATATACACACACACACACACACACACACACACACACACACACACACACACACACACACACACACAGGAATTTCAGCTTAGTTTTCAAACAGCTAGATTTTCATTCCATGATGGAGTGGTGGATGTGGTGTTCCGTTCTCTCTCTCTCTCTTTCTCTCTATCTCCCCTGTCAATCAATCCCTCCCTTTCTATGTAAGTAGTTTTTTTGTTGTTGAAATACTCAAAAGCCTAAATAGGTATCTCCCCTGACGTGGGCATGATTTCAATAAACCCTATTTAATCTATAAAAAAACATTTGTCACAGAAAATATGGATCAGATGGGGGTCATTACCACTAAATAAATGAATTGGGACATTTTAGGTGTGCCGCAGAATTGTTTTATCCCATCAAGGTGTGCCATGGTTAAAAAAAGGTTGGGAACCACTGCAGTAAAGTACGGTACAATACAGGACAGTAGAGTTTTATTCAGTAGAGTACAATACAGTACTGTATAGTACAGTAGCGTAGAGTACAGTACAGTTTAGTTCAGTCGAGTACAATACAGTAAAGTTGAATTCAGTAGAGTACAGTACATTCAAGTAAGGTAGGGTACAATACAGTACAGTACACTATGCTTTACTTTTCTTTACTTTACTGTGCTCTACTGTATTGTACTCTACTGTACTATACTCTACTTTGCTTTTACTGTACCGTGCACTGTATTGTAATGCACTGTATTCTGCTGTGCTGGACTGTACTGCATTGTGTGGTCCAAACTTGTGAAATATAGATGTCTATGATTGGCTCAGATTTGGTCTGGTCCGGAATGTACCAAATCTGAAACAATTATAGATGTTTTTGTTTTGGCCAAATCAAGGTCGGTCCAGACTGGACCAAATCTGAACAAACATGGACGTCTAAATCAAGGCCGGTCCGGACTGCACCAAAAAATGACCAAACAAAGACTTCCGGTCAGGACCCAAAAAATATGTCCAAAAGACGTTGCCGTCGGTGACGTCTTAGTGGGTTGAATGTGGTAACCCTTCAAAATACAAACAGTGTAGTTATTCCCTCCGTAAAGCAAACAAACAGGCAAAACGTCAGTACAGAGAGAAAGTGGAGTCACAATTCAGCGGGTCAAACACGAGACGTATGTGGCAGGGTCTACAGACAATCAGCCACGTCACGGACACCGACGTCTTTCTCCCAGACAAGCTAAACACCTTCTTCACCCGCTTCGAGGATAACATAGTGCCATCGACGTGGCCCGCTCCCAAGGACTATGGGCTCTCGTTCTCCGTGGCTGACGTGAGTAAGACATTTAAGCGTGTTAACCCTCGCAAGGCTGCCGGCCCAGACGGCATCCCTAGCCGCATCCTCAAAGCATGTGCAGACCAGCTGGCTGGAGTGTTTATGGACATATTCAATCTCTCCCTATCCCATTCTGCTGTCCCCACTTGCTTCAAAATGTCCACCATTGTTCCTGTACCTAAGAAAGCAAAGGTAACTGAACCAAATTACAGTTTTTTTCTATTTATTTAACTAGGCAAGTCAGTTAAGAACAAATTCTTATTTACAATGACGGCCTACACGGGCCAAACCCTAACCCGGACGACGCTGGGCCAATTGTTCACCGCCCTACGGGACTCCCAATCACGGCCGGTTGTGATACAGCCTGGAATCGAACCAGGGTCTGTAGTGATGCCTCTAGCACAGAGATGCCATGCCTTACACCGCTGTGCCACTCATGAACCCCTTGACTATCTCCCAGTAGGACTCACTTCTGTCATCATGAAGTGCTTTGAGAGGCTAGTTAAGGATCATATCACCTCTACCTTACCTGACACCCTAGACCCACTTCAATTCGCTTACTGCCCCAAAAGATCCACAGACGATGCAATCGTCATTGCACTGCACACTGCCCTATCCCACCTGGACAAGAGGAATAACTATGTAAGAATGCTGTTATTGACTATATGCATAGCCTTCAACACCATAGTACTCTCCAAGCTCATCATCTAGCTCGGGCCTTGGGTCTGAACCCTGCCATGTGCAACTGGGTCCTGGACTTCCTGACGGGCCGCCCCCAGGTGGTGAAGATAGGAAACAACACCTCCAGGAAATGCCAGGAAAATAACCTCTCCCTCAACGTCAACAAAACGAGGGAGCTGACTCTGGACTTCAGGAAAATGCAGAGGGAGCACGCCCCTATCCACATCCACAGTGCCTCTTCAACCTGAGGAGGCTGAAGACGTTTTGGCTTGGCCCCTAAGACCCTCACAAACTTCTACAGACGCACAATTGAGAGCATCCTGTCGGACTGTATCACCGCCTGGTACGGCAACTACACTCCAGAGGGTGGTGCGGTCTGCCCAACGCATCACCGGGGGCACACTGCCTGCCCTCCAGGACACCTACAGTACCCAATGTCACAGGAAGGCCAAAAAGATAATCAAGGACATCAACCACCCAAGCCACGGCCTTTTCATCCCGCTATCATCCAGAAGGCGAGGTCGGTACAGGTGCATCAAAGCTTGGCATGAGAGACTAAAAAACAGCTTCTATCTCAAGGCCATCATACTGTTAAATAGCCATCACTAACCCTGCTACCACCCGGTTACTCAACCCTGCACCTTAGAGGCTGCTGCCCTATATACAGTTGAAGTCGGAAGTTTACATACACTTAGGTTGGAGTCATTGAAACTCGTTTTTCAACCACTCTACAAATTTCTAGTTAACAAACTATAGGTTTGGCAAGTCGGTTAGGACATCTACTTTGTGCATGACACGTCATTTTCCCAACAATTGTTTACAGACAGATTATTTAACTTATAATTCACTGTATCACAATTCCAGGGGGTCAGAAGTTTACATACACTAAGTGGACTGTGCCTTTAAACAGCTTGGAAAAATCCAGAAAATTATGTCATGGCCTTAGAAGCTTCTGATAGGCTAATTGACATCATTTGAGTCAATTGGAGGTGTACCTGTGGATGTATTTCAAGGCTTACCTTCAAACTCAGTGCCTCTTTGCTTGACATTATGGGAAAATCAAACGAAATCAGCCAAAACCTCAGCAAAAAAATTGTAGACATCCACAAGTCTGGTTCATCCTTGGGAGCAATTTCCAAACGCCTGAAGGTACCACGTTCATCTGTACAAACAATAGTATGCAAGTATAACACCATGGGACCACGCAGCCGTCATACCGCTCAGGAAGGAGACTCATTTTGTCTCCTAGAGATGAACGTACTTTGGTGCGAAAAGTGCAAATCAATCCCAGAACAACAGCAAAGGACCTTGTGAAGATGCTGGAGGAAACAGGTACAAAAGTATCTATATCCACAGCAAAACAAGTCCTATATCGACATAACCTGAAAGGCTCAGCAAGGAAGAAGCCACTGCTCCAAAACCGCCATAAAAAAGCCACACTACGGTTTGCAACTGCACATGGGGACAAAGATCATACTTTTTGGAGAAATGTCCTCTGGTCTGATCAAACAAAAATAGAACTGTTTGGCCATAATGACCATTGTTATGTTTGGAGGAAAAAGGGGGAGGCTTACAAGCCGAAGAACACCATCCCAATCGTGAAGCACGGGGGTGGCAGCATCATGTTGTGGGGGTGCTTTGCTGCAGGAGGGACTGGTGCACTTCACAAAATAGATGTGGCTATATTTAAGAAACATCAGTCAGGAAGTTAAAGCTTGGTTGCAAATGGGTCTTCCAAATGGACAACGACCCCAAGCATACTTCCAAAGTTTGGCAAAATGGCTTAAGGACAAGAAACTCAAGGTATTGGAGTGGCCATCACAAAGCCCTGACCTCAATCCTATAGAAAATTTGTGGGCAGAACTGAAAAAGCGTGTGCGAGCAAGGAGGCCTACAAACCTAATTCAGTTACACGAGCTCTGTCAGGAGGAATGGGCCAAAATTCACCCATCAATTAAAAGGCAATGCTACCAAATACTAATTGAGTGTATCTAAACTTCTGATCCACTGGGAATGTGATGAAAGAAATAAAAACTGAAATAAATCATTCTCTCTACTATTATTCTGACATTTCACATTCTTAAAATAAAGTGGTGATCCTAACTGACCTAAGACAGCAAATTTTCACTAGGATTAAATGTCAGAAATTGTGAAAAACTGAGTTTAAATGTATTTGGCTTAGGTGTATGTAAACTTCCAACTTCAACTGTACATAGACATGGAATCACTTGTCACTTTAATAATGTTTACATACTGCTTTACTCATTTCATATGTATATACTGTATTCTATTTTACTAGAATTTAGTCAATGTCACTCCAACATTGCTCCTCCTATTACTTAAATATTTCTTAATTCCATTATTTTACTTTTAGATTTGTGTGTATTTTTGTGAATTGTTAGATATTACTGCACTGTTGGAGCAAGGAACACAAGCATTTCGCTACACCCGCAGTAACATCAGCTAAATATGTGTATGTGACCAATAAATTTGATTTCATTTAGTTGAAGTGGTCAGTTAGTTAGTTAAGTACAATATTATGTACTAGTTTGGACATTACTACTGCCGGTTTGAAACTTTTGAAAAAGCTAACATACTGGTTATAATGATGGGAAATTCCGCTCTTTTTACTGACTCAGATCTTTTCGACACGTTTAGGAAAAATAACAACTCTTTCAACTCATTTTGTTCATTTGTGTCAGTAATGCCCAGAGCACGCAGGATCCCCTACCGGCGACCGATGAAATGAAAACTCAAAAGTCATGATTCTACGAGACTCTCGTTCACAGGGGGCTTGTTGGAGCTGTCGTTTGTGACTGAGACTGGTAAACGTGTGCTTTAAACAATGTACATTTGTTGATTGCTAGGCATACAAATACGATAATGTTTTTGATACATTTGAAACGAGGTCTAGTTGTGGCTGCAACCGGACTAGATTGTGAACGACTCTTGGTGGAATGCATTGCTTGACTGCCGTGAGGATGATAAGTACAGTAGCCTGACGACTCACACTAAATTCTTCTGCTGCTCTGTCGTTCGCTACATAGCCTATTGTAAAACTAACGTCAGTGTGCGTGGCGTTGTGTTTGGCCGGATAAAGGAGTCCGGGTAGCCCGATAAAAGTGATAACAAACCATTTATTTAACAACTTATTTCGAGTTTGTTGAGCAGAGGTTGTTTGAATTTCAAAAAAAAAGCTGTGTCCACCATAGCATTAAATAATCAATGAATTGCAGTCATTCTTGCATTCATGATCCATTTTCCAGCGTGCATATGACAAACAGTCGGTGGTCGGAGAACGTCTTCGGAGCCGCTAAGCCGGAGGAGCGTGTATCAAACCTGCTGTGGGACTCATTGCGGCCAGCACTAGCAGGTCAAACGAACGACTAAAATGAACGAGTCACTCAGAAAAACGATTCATGACTCTCAAGTCAGTAGAAAGAGGTGTTCGCAAACTGCACTTCACTATAACATAAGTGGATGTGACAGATGGGAGCAATAATACATATTCAGTCGCACTCTTCAGTTGGCTCCTCTTTCCTATATTAAGAGGGTTGAACAGTGATTATTGTGATATAATGCTCACTTCATTGAGAATGTATGTGCAGTTGAAATTTGGCCATAGAATCAATGACTGGAAAATACGTATCTTCACCTTTTCTTTTTTAAATCAGCACCTAAAATGCTCGTGATGACATCTTTTCAACGTAATTTTGTTTACTGGGAAGGATGTTCTTTTCTCTCATTTGCAGGCCAGGTCAGCACAGTCCCCCCCCAAAAAACCTTAGACGTTCCCCCTCCACCTCCTATTGCCCCCTCCACCTCCTATTGCCCCCTCCACCTCCTATTGCCCCCTCCACCTCCTATTGCTTTCACCATGGACATACTTTCACTGGGATCACAGAATAACATTGTGTGATGTCTTTTCTATAAAAAAAAGAGCTCGTTTTAATCCGTCTAGCAGATGGATGCTTCCAGTACCCTCTTTAGAGAGCTACTGGAAGGGCCTAATAGGGTAAACTCTGTCTCTGTGTTAGGTAAGAGGTCTCTGTAAAGGTGTTTGCTAGACATTAGTTGAGACATGGAGAAAGACAGAGAGTTATGTCACAGCAGTTATCAAAGTGTCATACCTAACAAACACCTTTACAGTGACCTCTTACCTAACCCAGAGTAAAAATGTATTCTATTTGGCCTTGGAGGGAGAGAGAGGGAAGGGAAACAAACAGACAGGCAGGCAGACAGAGAAAGAGAGAGAGGGAGAGAAAGGGGTGAGAGAAAGTGGCCGACTTCTATATACACTAGATGGAAAAATATTGGAAAGCTATATAACTGCATTTATTAATGTACATTCGTTTTTGCCACGTTTATTATTTTACAGACAGATTAATGCATACTTGTAAATTATATTATGTGAGTTAAACATACAAATAAAAAATATAAAAACATTTTCCTTAAAGTATATATTTTTGAGTTTAGTAATGTTACTGTCCCCACTACAACAACAAAATATTTAAATACATGTAATTTTGTCCTTGAAACATTTAATTTCAATACTGTAGAATTCTATTCGCTCCTATGAAGGACTGCTCCTACTGAGGAATGCCAATATGGCCGACCGGTCGGCCAATACATAGCATCAGCAATCCAGTGTTTATATACATCATTGGACCAACCGCTACATACTTGTATGTTTAGAACCAGGTGTGAGGCCTTTAAGCAGATCACTGCCTACACCTAACCTCTCCCTGTCATTAAGACCTATGTAGATGGTTAGGGATGGAGAAGTCACCCTTAGGCACAGATCTAGGATCAGCTTACCTTCCCAGAAACCTTAACCACTAGGGGCAAAAACACCCTAACAGACCTTGGATCAGTGTCTATGGCAAGTTCATTCTACTCTCATTGTAAGCAGCAGGGCTAGCATTAGCCGTTGGTATCAGCACCAGTGGGAGTTTGTGACTCAAGTCAAGTCTAACCACTGATACAGGGTCAGATTTGTATCTCCGTATATGTCAGGGTTAGGGTCAAGAGGTAGAGTAATCTGATCCTAGATCTGTGGTTAGGGGCAATTTCTACATTCTTCTGGTTAGCTCTGGCCCGGGCCAGGTTGATAGGGTTGTGTCTGGAGACAGATGTTATATATCTATAGGACCAGGTGGTGTGATGCACAAATTACCCCTCTGTGTTTAGTTTGTAAACTGACTCTGCCTTCCACTAATGGAGGGGTGTGTGAACTCTGAATTTGCTGTCTGAGTGTGTCCATCACGTGTTTTTGAGTCATCCCAGTCGAGGAATTCACTAAAAGCTCAGACTCTCTCCTGACTCGTCTTAAGAACCCCTCTCCCCTCACCACCTTCTCTCCTCACCTTCTCCCCCAACCCAATGTGCTCCCTACCCCTCATCCACACCTCTACTCACCCTCTCGCCCAACCCAATGTGCTCCCTGCCCCTCATCCACACCTCTACTCACCCTCTCCCCTAGACCAAAGTGCTCCCTACCCCTCATCCACACCTCTACTCACCCTCTCCCCTACACCAAAGTGCTCCCTACCACTCATCCACACCTCTACTCACACTCTCCCCTACACCAAAGTGCTCCCTACCCCTCATCCACACCTCTACTCACGCTCTCCCCTACACCAAAGTGCTCCCTGCCCTCTTATACAGCTGGTGTAAACTAGGACTATAACGAACACATGTCAGGGTGTTAGTTTAACCCTCCCCTAATCCATCCACCTCAGATTGTTACTGGCTGTCACAGAGAGAGAGTTTTACTACCATTGGCATCACTGCTTTTAACTGTCATCACCTGGGGAGGGCAATAACTCCTCTCTGTCACCACCATGCGGTGAAGGTTGGGTAATGCATGTTTAGATCTGTTGTAGCGCTGTCTGTCTTGCACTACTCTCTTTCACCACCATGCGGTGAAGGTTGGGTAATGCATGTTTAGATCTGTTGTAGCACTGTCTGTCTTGCACACATTTGTAGGGAAAATATCAGCTTAGGCAAATATACACTTCCAACACACATACTGTGTAGTCTCGCTCTGTCTCTTTCTCAGAAGCAGAATATCACCATTTGAATCTGATACCCCCATCTATAGCCACAAGCCTCAGCATGCCCACAGTGGAGTCTCTTTATCGCTATAGAATTAAGACCTATGGCACAATCACCACCACATCTAGCTACGGCTATATACTGAGGGATTTTGTAAAAGCTTGCTTCCTCGCCAAAATGTGCCATCACACCATGGTTATTATAGTAAACGAAAACTGAAATGAAAACAAATAATAATCATGAAAAAACAGCTTAGTAAACTGAAATAAAATAATGAACAAACCTGTATGAAAAACTAAAACTATACTGTAACTATTATCTTTGACTCGAAAAACAAACTATATTAAAATAAAAACCATCATGAATTATGTTCAGTTTAAGTTTTTTACCTGGTCAAAAATCGAATGGGGTTTTCAATGGCGTTTTCAAGCTTTTGGGGGAGGTATTCAAGCTACTGAAGCTGGTGGGTAAATGTAGTCAGGAAGTAGCTATGTTTCAAATAGGCCTAGCTTGTGAATCACTACAGAGAGGAAGAGGACAAGTGAGAGGCTTGACTCTTCTTGACTCTTCCCAATCAAAAGTACATCGAGAAGCAGAAGAAGTGGGTATTTTTTTGCATGGAGGTCAATGAGAGAATGTCGAATTTGGTAAAAAAATTAAATGTACAGTATTTGCTACGTCAGGCTTATTTGATAGAAAATGTTACGTCCTTATGAATGTACTGATGTAAGTGGATGCACATGGCATTCCTGCAACTTTGAGAAAAACTATTTTATATCAGAGTTGTGCCTGTTGTTCACACGTGTATCTGCCCTCTCATTGGCTAGAATGTCTGTGCCTGATCCCGCCTTTGCAGACATTTATTCCCATTATTAGTGCGGTCAGTCCAGTATCTTGTCAGTATATAGATAATCTTCGCTCACTATCACTAGCTAACAGGGGAAAAATATAAATAAAACTAATATAAGAACACAAAACTATAATAACCTTGCATCACACACACACACACACACACACACACACACACACACACACACACACACACACACACACACACACACACACACACACACACACACACACACACACACACAGACACACACAGATAAAACTAAAACAAGATGGACACCTTGCAATTTGTCGTTGAATGTTCCCTCACGTTTAAACTCCCTCACCTCTTCTCCTCCTCCCCAAATTTAACCTCTACTTCTCTTTCTTTCAAGAACTCTACCTTATAGACTTCCTATTTGGTCATGGAAGTTAACATCCCCTCTTTCACCATCTCCTCTTCTTTCTCCCTCCAGAAGAGGAGTCCTCTTTTGAGGATATAGGACTGTACTCTACCTTTCCTGCACTCCAAGCTTAGGTCCCCTCTCACCATGTATTTCCCTTCTGTGTCTCTCCAGGGGCGTCCAGGGGCCTTGGGGCCAGTAGGACCCAGTGGACCAGAGGGCTTCCCAGGTGACCAAGGGCCTTCAGGGCCCAAAGGAGAAAAGGGTCACGTCGGACTCGGGGGCCCCTCTGGGCTGAAAGGAGAAAAGGGGCCTATGGGCGTACCAGGGTTCCCAGGAACCGACGGAGTCCCCGTGAGTATTGTAGCACACGTACGCACGCATACACGCACACACACCCTAACCCCATCTTTCTCTCTAGGGTCACCCAGGTGCGGACGGTGGCAGGGGTCTACCGGGAGCAGACGGGTGCAACGGTACCCAGGGAGACCCAGGTCCCAGAACTCTAAACGGAGGAATACCTGGAGCTCCAGGACTCTCTGTGAGTAACATCTATTATCTAAACTGTCTACTAGCTACTATACTATTATCATCTGGAGCTGTAGGGTTGTCCTCTGTAGCTCAGTTGGTAGAGCATGGCTTTTTGCAACGCCAGGAGAGTGGGTTTGATTCTCTGGACCACCCATACGTAAAATGTATGCACTAAGTCACTTTGGATAAAAGTGTCTTCTACAGTGCCTTCAGAAAGTATTCACACCCCTTGACTTTTTCCACATTTTGTTGTGTTATAGTCTGAATTTAAAATAGATTACATTGAGATTTGGTATCACTGGCCTACACACAATACCCCATAATGTCAAAGTGGAATTATGTTTTTAGACATTTTTACAAATGAATTCAAAATGAAAAGCTGAAATGTCACTTAAGCTGTATGGACTCTGTGTGCAATAATAGTGTTTAACATTATTTTTTTATGAATACCTCATCTCTGTACTCCGCACATACAATTATCTGTAAGGTCCCTCAGTTTCAACCACAATGACCATGTAACGAGTGTCGTGTGTGGAGGACCAAGACGCAACAGGGAAGTGTATACTCATCTTCTCTTTTTAATATAAGAAGGAGAAACAAAATAAACACGTATACAATTAACTGAAACGACACTAACAGTTCTGTCATGTGACAAGCACAAAACAGAATACAACTACCCACAATCCACAATACAGATTCACCCACCATAAACGGACCAAGCAGCGTGAGAAGAAGGAGCAGAGGGTTCAGGATTCGTGGACGTAGGAGGAAATACTGGACGGAAAGGGACCATGGAGACAAGCTGGGGAATATCGCCGCCCAAAAGAGGAGCTGGAGGCAGCGAAAGCTGAGAGGCGGTGGTATGAGGCAAGGGAGCGCAACAGGCACGAGAGGCAGCCCCCCCAACATTTTTTGGGGGGGCACACGGGGAGTGTGGCAGAGCCAGGATGGAATTCTGGGCCAACTTCCCGTGCTTACCGGGAGCAGCGTAGTACTGGTCAGGCACCGTGTTATGCAGTGAAGCGCACGGTGTCTCCAGTATGCGCTCATAGCCCGGAGCGCTACATGCCAGCCCCCCGCAAGTGCCATGCGAGAGTGGGCATCGAGCCAGGGCGGATTGTGCCAGCTCAGCGCGTCTGGTCTCCAGTGCAACGTTTCGGTCCAGGCTATCCGGCGCCGGCTCTGCGCACTGTATCTCCGGGGCGCTGGGAGGGCTCAGTTCGTCCTATGCCTGCGCTCCGCCCATGCCGGGCTAGAGTGGGCATTCAGCCTGGAGTAGGGGTGTCAAGCCTACGCACCAGAACTCCAGTGCTCCCCCACAGCCCGGTCTATCCTGTGCCTCCTCCTCGGACCAGGCCTCCAGTGGGTCTCCCCAGCCTGGTCTATCCTGTGCCTCCTCCTCGGACCAGGCCTCCAGTGGGTCTCCCCAGCCTGGTCTATCCTGTGCCTCCTCCTCGGACCAGGCCTCCAGTGGGTCTCCCCAGCCTGGTGAGTCCTGTGCCTGCGCCCAGAGCCAGGCCTCCTGCATGTCTCCCCAGCCTGGTGAATCCTGTGCCAGAGCCGCCCGCCAGTCCGGAGCCGCCAGAGTCGCCCGCCAGTCCGGAGCCGCCAGAGTCGCCCGCCAGTCCGGAGCCGCCAGAGTCGCCCGCCAGTCCGGAGCCGCCAGAGTCGCCCGCCTGTTCGGAGCCGCCAGAGCCGCCCGCCTGTCCGGAGCCGCCAGAGCCGCCCGCCAGTCCGGAGCCGCCAGAGCCGCCCGCCAGTCCGGAGCCGCCCGCCTGTCCGGAGCCGCCAGAGCCGCCCGCCTGTCCGGAGCGGCCAGAGCCGCCCGCCTGTCCGGAGCCGCCAGAGCCGCCCGCCTGTCCGGAGCCGCCAGAACCGCCCGCCTGTCCGGAGCCGCCAGAATCGCCCGCCAGCCGGGCGCAGCCAGGGTCGCCCGCCAGTCCTCCGGCACAGCCAGGGGCGCCACCTAAGTGGGCTGAGCCAGTGGTAGAGCGGGGTCTGCGTCCCGCTCCAGAGCCTCCACCGCAGAGAAATGCCCACCCAGACCCTCCCCTATAGGTTCAGGTTGTGCGGCCGGAGTCCGCACCTTTGGGGGGGTACTGTCACGCCCTGACCTGAGAGATCCTTTTTATGTCTCTATTTAGGTTTGGTCAGGGTGTGATTTGGGTGGGCATTCTATGTCTGTTTTTCTATGTTTGGGATTGCTTTGTTTCGGCCGGGTATGGCTCCCAATCAGGAACAGCTGTACATCGTTGTTGCTGATTGGGAGTCATACTTAGGCAGCCTGTTTTTCCTTTGGGTTTTGTGGGTGAATATTTTCCTATTTAGTTTTGTTATCTTGACAGACCTGTTGCTGGTTGTTTTTTGGTTTATTTTTGTATAGTGTTCATTCGGTCCATTAAAATCATTCACAATGAACACATCCTCCGTTGCACCTTGGTCTCATTTTGACGATGGCCGTTACAGACCAGGGAGGTTTTCCAATACCTCGCAAAGAAGTGCACCTATTGGTAAATGGATAAAAAATAAAAAATAAGCAAGCAGATATTGAATATCCCTTTGAGCATGGTGAAGTTATTAATTACATTTTGGATGGTGTATAAATACACCCAGTCAATACAAAGATAGAGGCGTCCTTCCTAACTCAGTTGCCGGGGAGGAAAAAAATAGCTCAGTGATTTCACCGTGAGGCCAACAGTGTCTTTAAAACAGTTACAGTTTAATGGCTGTGATAGGAGACAACTGAGGATGGATCAACAACATTTTAGTTACTCCACAATACTAACCTAAATTACAGAGTGAAAAGAAGGAAACCTGTACATTATACAAATATTCCAAAACATGCATCTTGTTTGCAATAAGGCGCTAAAGTAATACTACAAAACAAAGAAATTTACTTTATGTCCTGAATACAAAGCGTTATGTTTGGGGCAAATCCAACACACCACATCACCGAGTACCACTCTTCATATTTTCAAGCATGGTGGTGGCTGCATCATGTTATAGGTATGCTTGTCATCGCTATGCTTGTCATCTTTTTTGCTACGCACAGGCAAAATCCCAGAGGAAGACCTGGTTCAGTCTGCTTTCCAACAGACACTGGGAGATTAATTCACCTTTCAGCAGGACAATAGTTAAAACACATGGCCAAATATACACTGGAGTTGCTTACCAAGACGACTTTGAATGTTCCTGAGTGGTCTAGTTAGAGTTTAGACTTAAATTGGCTTGAAAATGGCTGTCTAGCAATGATCAACAACCAACTTGACAGAGCTTGAAGGATTTTTTTAAAATAGTCATGTACAATAGTTAAACAATCCAGGTCGGCAAAGCTCTTACAGGCTTACCCAAAAAGACTCACAGCTGCAATCGCTGCCAAAGGCGGGTCTAACATGTTTTCACTCAGGGGTGTGAATGAGGTATTTCTGTATTTCATTTTCAATACATTTGCAAACATTTCTAAACATATGTTTTCACTTTGTCCTTTGGGGTGTTGTCTGGGTGAGATAAAAAAATATTTCATCCATTTTGAAATCAGGTTGTAACACAACAAAATGTGAAATAAGTCAAGGGGTATGAAACATTTCTGAAAGGCACTGTAAATAGCATGTATTATTATTATTGTAGAGTATATTTGTACTGTAAGATGAAATGATCTAGTGTAGTGCTTGTTGGACCAAACTGGATTCGCTGTGGGTAACAACTATCATTTACATCAGTACTATATGACTGTAACGAGAGTCATCTAGTAACCGGTGACGGTGGTTAGAACGCCGGGCCGGTAACCAAAGCGTTGCTGGTTTGAATCCCTGAGCTGACTGGTGGTGGTGGTGGGGGTGGGGGGGTCTGCATGGAGTGAGCTGGCAGCTGGAGGGTTACAGGCTTTAATGTGCTATGATCTCTCTCTCTCTTTCTCTCTCTCTCTCTCTCTTTCTCTCTCTCTCTCTCTCTCTCTCTCTCTCTCTCTCTCTCCATCAGGGGCCCACTGGTCCTAAAGGACAGAAGGGAGAGCCTGTATACGTTGGACTCAGTGGGGTAACACACACACACACACACACACACACACACACACACACACACACAAGGATATTATCAGGAAAAGTTTGACATTCCTTCCTCTCCCTCCTTCCCTACCTCATCTTTCCTATCCTGGAGATTGTTTAGAGAAAGGGGGATGATGTTGTTGCTATAATCTCATCCATTGAGGTCAGTCTGACCTGAAACGGACTCTCTTTCCTTCCTCCCTACGTCACTCTTTCCCCCAAGTCTGTGTTTATAATGAACTTGGGACAGTTGTTTAGCTCACAGTTTATCTTGTTTCCTTACAGGGAGTTCCTGGTCAGCCTGGACTGGATGGTGTACCTGTAAGACATCTCATTACTATACATCAATATACTGTATTTCTTTCTGTATATGTAGTGTATTTGATAACTTGGTGTGTTCCTGACCGGGTTCTATGTGTTCTGTGTTCCTGACCCGCTTTTCTGCGTTATGTTTCTCTCCGTAGGGACCTAGAGGTCCAGACGGAGGTCCCGGTGACTTCGGCCCCAGAGGTCCTGATGGATTCCTTGTATGTACACACACACACACACACACACACACACACACACACACACACACACACACACACCTGTCTATGTTGATCTAGATACAATATACCATTGTTATACTGTATGTACTCAGTATATTACAGAAACTATTTTATCCCAAACGGTGTCATGACAACCTTTGCATTACACAGAGAGTTTGTCATGTTTAATCTACACATTGGTTAATAAGACTAAAGCCAGTGACTTGGGGGAATATACCTCTCTTATTGTCTCTTTATGACTGTCTATTTTACAATAGAATCTAATAGATATAATAGATCAGTCTACTCTCCAACTGACTTCCTGTCTGTGTTTTGTTGTTTTTCTCCAGGGTGCTCCAGGCCCCCCCGGTCCCCCTGGCCCTGTAGTAAGTACTGGACAACACTAGATAGGGGAAAACTCCTGACCCTTCAGTAGTTATAGGCCTGGAGTTTTCCTGCTCTGCTAACATGATGCCCCTGGCCCTGTAGTAAGTACTGGACAACACTACAGTGGTGGAAAAAGTACTCAATTGTCATACTTTTTACTCAAGTAAAAGTAAAAGTCACCCAGCAAAATACTGTAGTACTTGAGTAAAAGTCTAAAGGTATTTGGTTTTAAATATACTTAAGTATCAAAAATAAAAGTATAAATCATTTCACATTCCTTATCATAAGCAAACAAGACCATCATGATTCTCTTGTTTTTTCTTATTTATATATATAACCAGGTGCATACTCCAACACTTTGGTGTTTAGGGATTCTGTCAGTGTGTGTGAATTGGACCATTTTGCTGTCCTGATGAGCATTAGAAATGTAACGAGTACTTTTAGGTGTCAGGGAAAATGTATGTAGTAAAAAGTACATTATTTTCTTTAGGAATGTAGTGGAAAAAAAGTTAATGTTGTCAAAAATATAAAAAGTAAAGTACATATACCCAAAAATCAACTTAAGTACTGCTTGAAAGTACTAAGAATCTACATAAGTACTTTACACCACTGCAACACTAGACTGTGACCTGAAAGTCCTGCTCAGACTGAGGCTGTCCTAATATGGACACCGTACTGACCTCAGAGACAGCCTGTCTGCTCCATAGAAACTAATAAGGATCTCTATGGTGGAGACAGTGTAATGACGCCACCAAACAGATAGGGGGGAGTGTGTACTAAATAACTAAAAGCTGTGTACTTCATGTTGCTTTTGTCATAATGGAGATTGTCTGTTGTTCATTCCAAGTTATTGCCGACAGATGCTATGTATATTCAGTCCATATTGGGGACTTTTGTTACTGGTGACTTATATGGAGACTGTTATAATGACTATAAAGTTTGGACACATCTACTCATTTAAGGGTTTTGCTTTATTTTTACTATTTTCTACATTGTAGAATAGTAGTGAAGACATCAACACTATTAAATAACCCATAAGGAATCATGTAGTAACCAAAAAAGTGTTAAACGAATCAAAATATATTGCATATTATAGATTCTTCAAAGTAGCCACCCTTGACAGATTTGATGACAACTTTGCACACTCTTGGCATTCTCTCAGCCAGCTTCACCTGGAATGCTTTTCCAACAGTTTTGAAGGAGTTCCCACATATGCTGAGCACTTGTTGGCTGCTTTTCCTTCACTCTGCGGTCAAACTCATCCCAAACCATCTCAAGTGGGTTGAGGTCGGGTGATTGTGGAGGCCAGGTCATCTGATGCAGCACTCATTACTCTCCTTGGTCAAATAACCTTTACACAGCCTGGAGGTGTGTTGAGTCATTGTCCTGTTGAAAAACAAATCATAGTCCCTCTAAGCGCAAACCAGATGGGATGGCGTATCGCTGCAGAATGCTGTGGTAGCCATGTTTGTTAAGTGTGCCTTGAATTCTAAAAAAATCACAGACAGTGTGACCAGCAAAGCATCATCACACCTCCTCCTCCATGCTTCACGGTGGTAGCCACACATGCGGAGATCATCCGTTCACCTACTCTGCGTCTCACAAACACAGGGCGGTTGGAACCAAAAATCAAAAATTTGGACTCAAACCAAAAAGGACAGATTTCCACAGGTCTAAAGTCCATTGCTCGTGTTTCTTGGCCCAAGCAAGTCTCTTCTTCTTATTGGTGTCCTTTAGTAGTGGTTTCTTTGCAGCAATTCGACCAGCTGTCAGAGCAGCTCACAGATCACTGCACCTGTACATAGCCCATCTGTAAATAGCCCATCCAACTACCTCATCCCCATACTGTATTTATTTATTTATCTTGCTCCTTTGCACCACCAGTATCTCTACTTGCACAATCATCTTCTGCACATCTACCATTCCCGTGTTTAATTGCTATATTGTAATTACTTCGCCACCATGGCCTATTTATTGCCTTACCTCCCTTATCCTACCTCATTTGCACATGCTGTACTTTTTCTACTGTATTATTGACTGTATGTTTGTTTATTCCATGTGTAACTCTGTGTTGTTGTATGTGTCGAACTGCTTTGCTTTATCTTGGCCAGGTCGCCGTTGCAAATGAGAACTTGTTCTCAACTAGCCTACCTGGTTAAATAAAGGTGAAATAAAAAAAGAAAAAATGAAGGTCTGATTCACGCAGTCTCCTCTGAACAGTTGATGTTGAGATTTGTCTGTTACTTGAACTCTGTGAAACGTTTATTTGGGCTACAATCTGAGATGAAGTTAACTCTAATGAACTTATCCTCTGCAGCAGAGGTAACTCTGGGTCTTCCTTTCCTGTGGCGGTCCTCATGAGAGCCAGTTTCATCATAGCGCTTGATGGTGTTTGCGACTGCACTTGAAGAACGTTTCAAAGTTCTTGAAATGTTCTGCATTGACTGACCTTCTGACCTTCTTTAAGTAATGATGGACTTTCGTTTCTCTATGCTTATTTGAGCTGTTCTTGCCATAATATGGACATGGTATTTTACCAAATAGGGTTATCTTCTGTATACCACGCCTACCTTGTCACAACACAACTGATTGGCTCAAATGCATTAAGAAGGAAAGAAATTTCACAAATTTACTTTTAACAAGGCACACCTGTTAATTGAAATGCATTCCAGGTCATGAAGCTGGTTGAGAGAATGCCAAGAGTGAGCAAAGCTGTCATCAAGGCAAAGGGTGGCTACTTTGAAGAATATCAAATATAAAATATTTTTTTATTTGATTAACACTTTTTGGGTTACTACATGATTCCATATGTGTTATTTCATAGTTTTTATGTATTCAGTATTATTCTACAATGTAGAAAATATTAAAATAAAGAAACCCTTGAATGAGTAGGTGTGTGCAAACTTTTGACTGGTACTGTATATTGAACAAAAATATAAAAGTGACATGCAACAATTTCAACGATTTTGCTGACTTCATATGAGGAATATACAGTTCATATAAGGAAATTGGTCAATGAAATAAATAAATGAGGCCCTAATCTACAGTGAGGGAAAAAAGTATTTGATCCCCTGCTGATTTTGTGCGTTTGCCCACTGACAAAGAAATGATCAGTCTATAATTTTAATGGTAGGTTTATTTGAACAGTGAGAGACAGAATAACAACAACAAAAAATCAGAAAACCGCATGTCAAAAATGTTATAAAATGATTTGCATTTTAATGAGGGGAAATAAGTATTTGACCCCTCTGCAAAACATGACTTAGTACTTGGTGGCAAAACCCTTGTTGGCAATCACAGAGGTCAGACGTTTCTTGTAGTTGGCCACCAGGTTTGCACACATCTCAGGAGGGATTTTGTTCCACTCCTCTTTGCAGATTTTCTCCAAGTCATTAAGGTTTTGAGGCTGATGTTTGGCAACTCGAACCTTCAGCTCCCTCCACAGATTTTCTATGGGATTATGGTCTGGAGACTGGCTAGGCCACTCCAGGACCTTAATGTGCTTCTTCTTGAACCACTCCTTTGTTGCCTTGGCCGTGTGTTTTGGGTCATTGTCATGCTGGAATACCCATCCACGACCCATTTTCAATGCCCTGGCTGAGGGAAGGAGGTACTCACCCAAGATTTGACAGCACATGGCCCCGTCCATCATCCCTTTGATGCGGTGAAGTTGTCCTGTCCCCTTAGCAGAAAAACACCCCGAAAGCATAATGTTTCCACCTCCATGTTTGACGGTGGGGATGGTGTTCTTGGGGTCATAGGCAGCATTCCTCCTCCTCCAAACACGGCGAGTTGAGTTGATGCCAAAGAGCTCCATTTGGTCTCATCTGACCACAACACTTTCACCCAGTTGTCCTCTGAATCATTCAAATGAAATGAAAATGATATTCTCTGGCAACAGCTCTGGTGGACATTCATGCAGTAAGCATGCAAATTGCACACTCCCTCAAAACTTGAGATATCCATGGTATTGTGTTGTGTGACAAAACTGCACATTTTAGAGTGGCCTTTTATTGTCCCCAGCACAAGTTGCACCTGTGTAATGATTATGCTATTTAATCAGCTTCTTAATATGCCAAATCCTGTCAGGTGGATGGATTATATTGGCAAAGGAGAAATGCTCACTAACAGGGATGTTAACAAAAACATTTGAGAGAAATAAGATTTTTGTGCGTATGTAACATTTCTGGGAACTTTTATTTCAGCTCATGAAACATGTGACCAACACTTTACATGTTGCGTTTATATTTTTGTTCAGTATAGTTACATCCATACAATTTTACAATGCTTGTCAATTGTAGGGTGATGTGTTGTTGTCCAAATGCAATACCCACTCTTGTTTTCCAGGGGAGCCCCAGTCTAGGGTTTCAGGGGGAGCCAGGAGACAAGGTACGCACCAACAAAACAACACAACTAATTATTAGATGTTAATGAACGATTTTATTGATTAGTAATCGATTAATCATATCAGTTTATTAGGTCTTTAGCATCTTATTCGCTCACCTGACCCAACCACAACTTCCCCCCACCTCGTCCAACCATACCTGTACCCCTTCTTATCACTCATTGGATTTCAGCTATATTGAGAAGTAATTGATTTATTTAATCAGTTTATTACATCAGTCTAAAGCTAAATTATAGCTTTAGACTGTTGAAAGAGTGTAATATGACATAATCTGCATCCCAAATGGCACCCTGTTTTTCTTATATAGTGCATTACTTTTGACCAGAGCCCATTTGTATCTATATGTCTTTCCCAATGGGAGGGAGACTGGCAACTTTATCCTCACTGTAGATCAAACTGAAAACAGCCGGCTTAGGTTATTCTAGCTGTGTGTGTGTGTGTGTGTGTGTGTGTGTGTGTGTGTGTGTGTGTGTGTGTGTGTGTGTGTGTGTGTGTGTGTGTGTGTGTGTGTGTGTGTGTGTGGGGGGCACGCCTGCAATTTGTGCATGCGTGTTGAGGATGGTTGAAATGCATGATGAAGGATGACTTTTTGACCTCTGTGTGCATGCGTGTTGAGGATGGTTGAAATACATGATGAAGGATGTCTTTTTGACCTCTGTGTGCATGCGTGTTGAGGATGGTTGAAATGCATGATGAAGGATGTCTTTTTGACCTCTGTGTGCATGCCATGCAATCTTTCTTGGTGATGGTTTGATACATCCTCTTCCCATCTATTCAACCTCCTCCCATCTCCACCCACCCCCCTGGCCCTTACGTACACCCAACAGTACATTACCCTTTAGCCCCAACACTCCCTCCATCTATCTCTCCTGACCTCCTCCCTCATCCCCCTCTTCTCTCTGTTTTTTCCCACTGACACATCTACCTCAGTATATCACCAGTATCAGGGGTGGCGAGTGGGTGACATGGGAGGATGGGCTCATTGTAATGGCTGGAATGGAAAGAATAGATTGGTATTATTACATAGTTTCCATGTGTTTGATACCATTCCATTCACTCCATTTCAGTCATTATTAGGAGCCATCCTCCCCTCACCAGCCTCCTCTGGTTTGTTCCATCTCTATTTTTAAAATATGATCTTGTCTTCAATGATTTTACAGTTTACCCCTGGTGTGTTTATAAATGCATGACAGTACTGCCACTGGGACCACTAGAGCCCTATGGAGGTGGCCATTTTGTTTCTCATTCTGAATCTGAACTCTTAACAAATCTGAACTCTTACAAATCTAAACGAAAAAGATCACAATCTAATATATAATTGAAGGAACGAATAGTTGTCCTGTGGCATTACTAAAATAACATGTTTCCTTACTGTTGGATGGCAGCTCAGAGATTATTCTAGAACTTTTCATCACCCTCATAAAGGTCAATAATTTGTGGACTCTACTAAAAGTAGTCTTAGTACAGAAGTTATGTACTGTCTGTCGCTTTGGATAAAAGCATCTGCTAAATGGCATCTTTATTACGTCTGTGTTAAGACTACTTTTAGTTGGTAGAAACAGACAATAACATATAGCATATTGTATCTATATTCCCAACTAGTTATATGAATTATATGTTGTATTATATTCTGCCTATAAAATCCACTTTATTGTATTATATTTCCACCAATAAGATCTCTGAGCTGTCATGTGGGTGGGCGTGTCGTGGTCTGTGATTGGTGCTGGAATCACTTGCTCCTGCTTCCTGTGCTGCGTTATTTTCCTTTGACCTTATTTTGGCATGGTGGTGCTGGATCATCATGGGAGTTTTGCCTCAGAATTCAGTATCCGTTGCATTTGACCACCAGTGAGAATGAATGACCCACTAACATTCACCATCGATCCATCAATGGATAAATCCGCCATCTTGCCACCTTCTCCTCCCTGCATGTGTCTTGTTGTTCAACCCCCCAACAACAGACAAACAAACAAACAAACAAACAAACAATAACAAACTACTAATTGGAAGTCGTGTTGAAAGAGGAACAGCTAGATTCACTGATAAGCCTTTGGGATAGATGATGATAAGCAAACATTTTAATAAAGTCAGTTATTTATCCCTTTGATTAAATTTTTTTCTATATTATACATTTTCTGTTTTGGCCTGAGGAAATTGCTCTCTAAATTGTTTTCTTCTCAGTGACGTATCGGAAGAAAGATAAAGTCGGCCAGAGCTCTCTCTCTCTCTCTCTCCCTTTCTCTCTTTATCGATCCCCCTCTTTCTCTTCAATTCTCTCTCTCCCGTTCTCTCTTTATCAATCTCCCACATACACTTTCTCTTACTCCTCCAATCCTATCTCCCCTTCTTCATTTATGGGTTGTTCCAACGAAATAGGTGCATTTTGCGTTCCTTTGCTATTTTAAGTAGAAATTGTGAACCAATTCTGTTATATTAAATGAAGTGCCCTTTAGTATCGACCACATGGATAATTAAATACATCTTATTTTTAAGATGGATAAAGGCTTGCTATAAAAAATGGTGACGCTTGCATTCAATTGCCACTCCCTGTTCCACACATCAAACTTCCATTCCCTGTGGCACAAAGGGATTCATGGCATATTTAAGATGAAATCGTCAACCCTGTTTCGATCAACCCTGTTACTTTATTTGGCACTTAAATGACATTAGATGAGAGAGTTTTAATAGTCACATTTACAGTGTTGCAGATGTAATTACAGGGTACAGTTAGATTCTTGAGCTCCGAGCTCCAACAATGCAGGACGAAGGTACCTGACTAGTGGTGGCTATTCAGCAGCCTGATGGTCAGGGGGTAGAAGCTACTGGCCAGTCTTACAGTTTTTGCCATGATGCTCCTATACTGCCCATGTCTTAGTGATGGAAACGGGGAGAACAGGCCGCAGTTCGGGTTGCTGCGGTCCCTGATGATTTTTCTGCGACACCTGGCGTTGTAGGTGTCATGGAGGGCATGCATTGTGCAGCCAATGGCGTGTTCGGCTGAGCGTACCACCCTCTGTAGTGCCTTGTGGTCCTCAGCGGTGGAGTTGCCATACCCCAGGCTGTGATGCAGCCTGACAGTATGCTCTCGATGGTGCTCCTGTAGAACACTGTGAGGGCCCTTGGGGTTCAGGCTAAATTTCTTCAGCATCCTGAGGTTGAAGAGTCGCTGTCGTGCTTTCTTCACCACGGTGTCGTTGTGGTGTAGGCACTTACTGTAGTCATTTTTTATTATTTAACCTCTTGAGATGGGAAAACTTGTTTTTTATGAATGTGAACATGTGCCATTTATTTGGTGAAGTAATTTTTTTTATACCAAGTTACACTTCTCAAAAGGGACCGAATTGGTGGAATGACCCTTATGCAATCCCACCATCTCATCCCCTACTTCTCACTCTCACTTTGAGTCTCTCTATCTTTCTCTTTTCCTCAGTCTTTTTTAATCTTCATTTCATTTTATCACCTTTCCTATCTATCTCTTTATTTAATGTGTTCTCCTTCTATCTCTCGTTCCCTCTTTTCCTATTTCTCCCTCTCCATCCCTCTCCTTCTTCATCCCTCTCCTTTTCAACCTCTCTCTCCCTGGTCCTCTCTCTTCTGGCTCTCTTTAATGCCACCTCTCCCTCTCCTCCATCTTCTCCCTCTCGCTCAATCTCCCAACTCTCGCCCCCCCCCCCCCCCCCCCCCACACCCCCCTTTGCTCTCAACCTTCCAACTCCAAATTCCTCCCGCACCCTTCAACCTCCTCATCCTCCCGTCTGATTGGCTAATAATGACTGACTCACATGTGTTGTCCTCTGGATCACCAGGGCGACGCAGGTCAGCCCGGACCCCGAGGCGTGCCTGGCGACGAGCCGCTAGTAGGCGCACCTATTACCACTATCTACAAAGGAGATAAGGTAACACAGACAGGAGCAGTGGTCCCAGCCCGCCGGAGGGGTGAGAAAGAGGGAGGAGAGACGGGGGAGGAAGGGGGAGGAAGACACTGAGGCAGGGGGGAAGAGAGGGGACGAAAGGCTGGTCTAAGACACAGAATCACAAAAACATCTTGATTATATATTATGGAAAGTAGTATTACAAAATACCATGGAGGGTTGAAGTTGACGTGTCTCTACTCTTTGATGACAGACAACCTGAAGTTGACAGATAACCCGATGTTGACTTGCCTCCATCTTGCCAAACTAATGTAATTCTGCTTCTGGTGTAGCATTACAAAGCACAGGGGTTGGGAAGCTCTCCAAAGCAGGTATGATGCAAATAATCAGCAACTGTACTGTTAGCTGTGGATGACACAAGGAATGATAGTGTGGGATGTAAAAACGTATCGTAATAGGGGAAGGGATAGTATACTGTGTGACTGACCGGCCCTTCATACCCCCCCCCTCCCTCCCGCCACCAAACTCTACCTTGCCCGAAACCCCCCACCAACCCCCTACACTACCACCCCTCCTAGGGTCACACACACACACACACAGTCCGTCCCTCCAACTACCCCTACCCCCCCTCTCTCTAGACCGACCCTCCAACCTATCCCTCCAAATCTACCTGAAAACAACTGCTGTTGCCGCCACCCAACCAATCCCCTCCCTCCTCCCCTCCAACCCTCCTCTCCCTCAACCCCCATCGTGTTGCCATGTAAAAACTCTCTCTTCCTTGGTTACCGTTACCCAGGGCGATGTGGGCCCGCAGGGAGACCCAGGCAGGCCCTTGGTCAATGGAGTGGTGGAGTTTGTGGGCTTTCCTAAAGGAGACAAAGGACCTAAGGTTTGTGATGAGAGAAACACACGTTCAAGAGCTCCAGGGCTCCAGAGAGGAGGCCTGGGTAGCCGACCCACTCTCCCCCAGCCGGGTTGCTCCATCCTGGCATGGAGTCGAGCCGTGGTGGGGGGTGGGTGGTGGAAGGTGGTGGTGATACTATACCCCACCTATAGCTGGCTCGCTGGCTGGCTCCTGGAGTGTCATACAGTCCCCCGCGCCCCCCAACCATCCCCTCTCCCGGCCTACACCCCCCACCCTTCCCTCCCCCCAGTGTCCGTGTCCGTGTCCCATTCCATTATCCCATTATGCACCCCCACCCCATCGCAATGTGATACTGCAGTTATTATTGAGTTGTTTGTTTTCTTACTGTATGTTTTTATATCAGTTGTTGCACACAGAATACAAAGTAAAGAACAGGATTAGTGTAATATTGAAAGGCAACGGAAATCTGCAGATATCAGTCAGTACTGTAATGTGAAGAATATCTACTGTTTGCGTCATGCACATGTTTACAGAGAGACTTTACTAATGTTACTGTACTCAGTCAATCGGATGCTTTGGTATCACTTCTTCTAAGTGAACATAAGACTTAAGCGTTAGCAGTGAAAAGTTTTTATCAGTCATTGCTGTTGTGTAACCTGTTTTTGCCTCCTCGTTGCTTTTATGCTATTATAATTTTTTTCCTGAATGATGGACTTTCCTCCAGTGAGGACAACTGTGGGGTTTCCATTTTGTTTCTGTAACGTTTCCTTTTGCTTTTCTCTTCCCTGCTCTCTCTTTCTCTCTCCATCTCTCTCTCTCTCTCTCTCGCTCCATCTTTCTTTCCGTCTCTCTCTCAGGGGGAAGGGGGTTACAAAGGAGTGCGTGGACCAACTGGTAGACCCGGCCCACCTGTAAGTGTGTCTGTCTTGTCTGTTGGGGACAATAAAGATGTATTTAATTGAATAGCTATTTGCAGCAGAGCATAAAGAATGCTATTTCAACTGAAATGGAGAATGTACTGTCACTGTTAATGCTTCAAACAGTGCGCGTGTCCCAAATGGCACCCTATTCCCTAATCGTGCGCTACTTTTGACCAGAGCTTTAAAGGCGCAATCTGCCATTGCTACAGCAATTTTTGGACTTCAAATTTATGATAAACTCAGGAAAAAAAAGAAACGTCCCTTTTTCAGGACCCTGTCTTTCAAAGATAATTCGTAAAAATCAAAGTAACTTCACAGATCTTCATTGTAAAGGGTTTAAACACTGTTTCCCATGATGTTCAATGAACCATAAACAATTAATGAACATGCACCTGTGGAACGGTCGTTAAGACACTAACAGCTTACAGACGGTAGGCAATTAATGTCACAATTATGAAAACTTAGGACACTAAAGAGGCCTTTCTACTGGCTCTGAAAAACAAAAAATTAAGATGTCCAGGGTCCCTGCTCATCTGCGTGAATGTGCCTTGGGCATGCTGCAAGGAGGCATGAGGACTGCAGATGTGTCCAGGGCAATAAATTGCAATGTCCGTACTGCGAGACGCCTAAGACAGCGCTACAGGAGACAAGACGGACAGCTGATCGTCCTCGCAGTGGCAGACCACATGTAACAACACCTGCACAGGATCGGTACATCCGAACACCACACCTGCGGGACAGGTACAGAATGACAACAACAACTGCCCGAGTTACACCAGGAACGCACAATCCCTCCATCAGTGCTCAGACTGTCCGCAATAGGCTGAGAGAGGCTGGACTGAGGGCTTGTAGGCCTGTTGTAAGGCAGGTCCTCACCAGACATCACCGGCAATAATGTCGCCTATGGGCACAAACCCACCGTCGCTGGACCAGACAGGACTGGCAAAAAGCGCTCTTCTCTGTCGAGTCGCAGTTTTGTCTCACCAGGGGTGATGGTTGGATTCGCGTTTATCGTCGAAGGAATGAGCGTTACACCGAGGCCTGTACTCTGGAGCGGGATAGATTTGGAGGTTGAGTGTCCGTCATGGTCTGGGGCGGTGTGTCACAGCATCATCAGACTGAGCTTGTTGTCATTGCAGGCAATCTCAACGCTGTGCGTTACAGGGAAGACATCCTCCTCCCTCATGTGGTACCCTTCCTGCAGGCTCATCCTGACATGACCCTCTAGCATGACAATGCCACCAGCCATACTGCTCGTTCTGTGCGTGATTTCCTGCAAGACAGGAATGTCAGTGTTCTACCATGGCCAGCGAAGAGCCCAGATCTCAATCCTATTGAGCACGTCTGGGACCTGTTGGATCGGAGGGTGAGGGCTAGGGCCATTCCCCCCAGAAATGTCTGGGAACTTGCAGGTGCCTTGGTGGAAGAGTGGGGTAACATCTCACAGCAAGAACTGGCAAATCTGGTGCAGTCCATGAGGAGGAGATGCACTGCAGTACTTAATGTAGCTGGTGGCCACACCAGATACTCACAGTTACTTTTGATTTTGACCCCCCCTTTGTTCAGGGACACATTATTCCATTTCTGTTAGTCACATGTCTGCTGAACTTGTTCAGTTTATGTCTCAGTTGTTGAATCTTATGTTCATACAAATATTTACACATGTTAAGTTTGCTGAAAATCAACGCAGTTGACAGTGAGAGGACTTTTCTTTTTTTCTCTGAGTTTATATACCCATTGATTCTTGAATAATATAACTTATAAATGCTACATGAATTTAGATAAATTGTCTTAACCCATCAAAACTCAAAATATAAGCTTGTTTTACTCCTTTGTTTGTAAACAATGCAATTCTAAACAACCACTGTATAGCCTCAAAACACGGTTAAAACTATACTTTTGATATCATGGATGGCCAGTATTTGCATCTATAGCTCTATGATTTTTACATTTCTCCAGGTCCATCCCTCAGCTATTTACCAAATCAGTGGCGGGATGACTGCTTTGTTATCGTTTGAACTGCAGATTGCCCCTACAAAGTAGTGGAGTACATAGGCAATAGTATGTCATTTAGCAAGCAGTAAGTATGTTGTAAATGTTTGACCCATACGTCTGTTGCCAGGGTCCTTTCGGCTTTCCTGGCGAGGTGGGAGAGAGTGGAATTTTGGGGTATCCAGGGGGACGGGTAAGCTCCTCCCCTCCTTCTACGTCTGATAATGTCCCAATTATCTCTCCTTCCTCCCAAAGTGTGCACTTGTTCACTTCCCTTCACTGATTTGAAAGGAATGACTGGTATGATACATATGGTGGAAACCCATACTAGTCCATACGCCTACTAATAGGATGCTTTTAAATTTGTAGGAAGTAGTGAACAAAATAGATAATATTGGTATACACCCAGTGTGTTGTGTTGATTGGGATTCTTCTCTCTGATTCTAAACTATTCTCCGGCGGCCTTCTTGTTTCTCTCTTGGCAGGGTCCTCCTGGTTTTAACGGGCCTCCCGGATCTCCAGGAAGACAGGTAGGACACACACACACACACACACACCGAGAGTTGACCTGTTTGGCTCTATCACGCACAGCCAGAGGCAAAACGAGAGACAAGAGAGAGGCACACACACACACACACACACACACACACACACACACACACACACACACACACACACACACACACACACACACACACACACACACTTAAATCAAATAATGAATTGATTTATAAACAGATTAATGAGCCAATTAATCTCTTTCCCACAAAGGGATTCACAGGAAGTCCAGGGTTCCCCGGCCAACCAGGCTACAGAGGACCTAAGGTAATCAATTTTTCTGAAATTAATCAATTACTGTGTATTTCATACAAATTGAATATCATGTAATATTGGCTGTATTTACACAATTCTGATCTTTTGCCCAATTTTTGGTGGAAGAGCAGATCTGATTGGTCAAAGGACCAATCATTTGTGGATAAAGATCAGAATTGCATCATCTTGTTCTGAGGGTTTGTGTTGCAAGGCTCCAGTCTGCCAGTAGGGGGTGCTGAAGTAAATACATGTTCTTTTCATCTGTTTGTTTTTAGGGTGACCAGGGAGAACAGGGGCCTCCCGGACCCCCAATCTACACTGACGCACAAGGGATGTCTGTTCAAGGTAACACACACACACACAAACATGTTATGTATCATGAAAAAGCATGATACCCACAATCCCCTCTGTTGACCACCTGTCCTCTGATTGGTTGCAGGAGCACCAGGTGACAACGGTATCGACGGCCTCCCTGGTCAACCAGGGGACGCGGGAGCTCCGGGGTTTCCAGGACAACCAGGACGACCAGGCGACTCCTTCAGCGATGGTAACACTGAGACACACATACACATGCATGCAGACACGCGCACACAGCACACACACACACAAATGCATACACGCACGCAGGCACACGCATGCATACAGGCACCCTCTCCTTTCCCCTCCTCTCTCCCACTCATCTCCTCGTCTCTCCTCTCTCAACCCTCTCCCAGGTCGCGGAGGCAGCCCAGGGTTCCCTGGTACACTGGGGCCTAAGGGAGAGAGGGGTAACCCAGGCAGACAGAGCTATGGTCCTGAGGGCCAACCAGGAGGACAAGGTTTACCAGGAGCCCCTGGACCACCCGGACCACCAGGCAGATCTGGTATGTTACGCAACAGCATAATCATATCCGTCATGTCTCATGCGGGACGGATGAGGGATGGAGCTTTTTAGGGATAATAACAGTTTGAGGTACTGAGTGACTGTTAGCTTCCAGTTTTTTTGTCGAACTTTTTATTCATTTCAATAGAAGTGTTATTGGCGAAAGAGAGAGAAAGGGAGAGAAAAAGTATATTTGTTTCAAGTGAGAAAGATGAGAGAGACAAAGAGAGTGGAAAGACAAGGAGTGAGAGAATGCGAGAAGAGAGGTTGAGTTTAAAGACAGATTGAGTTAAAGACAGATTGAGGTGGCCTCCCGAGTGGCGCAGTGCTCTAAGGCACAGTGCTAGCTGTGTCACTACAGATCCTGGTTCGATACCAGGCTATGGCGCAGCCGGCTGCGACCGGGAGACGCATGAGGCGACGCACAAATGGCCCAGCGTCGTCCGGGTTAGGGGAGGGTTTGGAGCATGCACGCTGACACGGTCGCCAGGTGTACGTGTTTCCTCCGACACATTGGTGCGGCTGGCTTCCCGGGTAAAGCGGGCATTGTGTCAAGGAAGCAGTGCGGCTTGGCGGGTCGTGTTTCGGAGGACGCACGGCTCTCGACCTTCGCCTCTCCCGAGTCCGTACGGGAGTTGCAGCGATGGGACAAGACAGTAACTACCAATTGGGGAGAAAAAGGGGTAAAAAAATAAAGAAATACTAAAAATAAAACATCTGAGTTAAAGACAGATTGAGTTAAAGACAAAGGAATAAATGAAGAAACAAAGATACAAAGAGAGGGATGTAACTGACTGTGTGTCCTGTGCTGTCCTTCTGGAGATGAAGACTCGTCCAGCGGCCCCTGTCTGGTCGTCACTATGGGGCCCAAGGGCCAAACACTGGAAGTTAGCATACCAGAAGGTAGTCCCTGCCACCAGAGTGGGGATATTGCTGTTACCATGGCAATATTCAGACCACCAAAACAAAAATAATACCGCAACTATATTAAATTTCCAAACCTGAGCCATAGGTATACAACTACATGTATACGCATGGTTCTGATCTAAACTAACCGTCAGGACCAGTGGAGGCTGTTGAGGGGAGGACGGCTCATAATAATGGCTGGAACGGAGCGAATGGAATGGCATCAAACGCATGATAGCCATGTGTTTGATGCATTTGATACCATTCCCCTCATTCCCCTCCAGCTATGACCGCCAGCCCGTTCTCCCCAATGAAGTTGCATCCAACCACCTGTGGTCAGGACACTCTTTACTAGCACATGCAAGTGTGGCTGGGAAGAGTGGTTGCTCAAATCCAATGTGCTTTCTCACATCTGGCCACTAGGTGTCTCTGAGGATGAACAACAATGGGTAAATGTTTCATACTTTCCTGCTATGTTTCCCTGCTCGCTACAAACATTCTAACACAGGCAGATGCGATGCACAGAGACAAAACAAGTTTGTTTTGTCCAAAGACTGACCAACCTTTCCTATTCCATATGAGCTAACTAACAGACCAAAGTAACAGAGTTTCTAAGTTAGAGGTCAAGTGTGTGTGTGTGTGTGTGTGTGTGTGTGTGTGTGTGTGTGTGTGTGTGTGTGTGTGTGTGTGTGTGTGTGTGTGTGTGTGTGTGTGTGTGTGTGTGTGTGTGTGTGTGTGTGTGTGTGTGTGTGTGTGTGTGTGTGTGTGTGTGTGTGTGTGTGTGTGTGTGTGTGTGTGTGTGTGTGTGTGTGTGTGTGTGTGTGAAATACCACAGTGGTGTAAGTGTTCTTTGTACCAATACTTCTACTACTCTGTAAAACTAGTCGAATCATCATTGTGTGTGTGTGTGTGTGTGTGTGTGTGTGTGTGTGTGTGTGTGTGTGTGTGTGTTGTAGCCAACATCCAAACCGACTTGTTCGGCGATCTACCAGGAACGCCAGGACGACCAGGAGCCCAGGGACCACCTGGAGCCAGTGGCTATAAGGGACCCAAAGGTAGGATACACATGCACACACAGACACACACACACACACACACACACACACATTACGCACAACAAAAACAAAATGTATGTAAAAAATAAAACAAATCCACTGGGGCTGATTTGCTGGATCTCTTTCTACTGCAGCTTTCTGCCCCCCTGGTTGTAGAATCTTTGACCCACGTGTTTTATTTAACAATTGCTTCTGGTGCTATCCCTAATATCTGGAAGGCTGCGCATGTCCTCCTCCTTCACGTAGGTGGGGATCCTTCGGACCTAGATGACTACCGGCCAATTCGTAGCCTATCTTGCCTTGCAAAAATATTAGAATCACTGGAAAACTCTCAGCTAAGATCTTCTTTTTTTTTTACTTCAAATGATATTCTTAATGTGCACCAGTCTGGTTTTAGACCTGGACACAGCACCGTTTCAGCAGCTGAGCTTGTCTTAAATAACGTGTTCAATTGCTTAGGTCCTAGGAATCACCGCGCTGCCATATTTCTAGACCTATCCAAGGCCTTTGATTCTGTGTGCTTTCTGATGGTGTCAAGTCAAAATGACCTCGATATTACTAAAGGTGTCCCGCAGGGGGTCGATTTTGCGACCTGTCCTTTTTGCTAGTTATATAAATAATATTGGTCTATCTGCAAAAACCTGTAACATTCATCTGTATGCAGATGACGCTGTTATGTACACTATTGCCCCTACTGCTGACCAGGCTACGTTAGAGCTGCAATCTGAGTTTGTTGCCTTGCAGAAAGCCCTTATTGATTTAAAGTTGGTACTTGACGCGGGAGCAACTAAAATGTATGATGTTTTCGAATTCTCTTAGAAATATTTCAGATAGGTTTCACGTGTATGCATTGAATGGCATATGTGGGCCTTTTGGATTTACAAAAATGTTACGTTTAAAAAAAGAATACCAATGAGCTAGTTTAATTGAAATAGGTCATACCTTAGAAAAAAATGACACTAATATCTCTCAATTTTATGGATTACGTCATCTCATTATACGCCGAAGATATTTTATTTCATCGAGACAATGTATCTAAAATCCCTCTGTCGATCATAGGCACATTCAGCTCTGTCTTAAGTTATAAAATACATGTAACCAAATCTGCCCTACTGGCTCTCAAGACCCCGGTGAGGGACTTCATCTCTACTTATGCAATCCCAATCACTAGACTAATATCCCAGTTGCTTTAACTGGCCAAATATCTATTGTCAAAATGAGTATATTGCCACGGCTGAATTTCTGTACTTCAATGCTTCCCTTGTCTCCCCCTTCTGGCTACTGGGATCAAATCCATTGTGCGGTTTTCAAAATGTGTATGGCATGGTCAAATAAACAAACTTGCAGAGAGGGAAAGATGAAGGAGGACTATCCGTACCAAACGTTAAATTGTATTTCCAGCCACTAGCATTTGGTCACATCCTAAATTGGTTTAGAGATCGTTCTTCTGCCCCCTGCCTGAGTATAGAGAGAAATATTAAATCAAATCAAATGTATTTATATAGCCCTTCTTACATCAGCTGATATCTCAAAGTGCTGTACAGAAACCCAGCCTAAAACCCCAAACAGCAAGCAATGCAGGTGTAGAAGCACGGTGGCTAGGAAAAACTCCCTTGAAAGGCCAAAACCTAGGAAGAAACCTAGAGAGGAACCAGGCTATGAGGGGTGGCCAGTCCTCTTCTGGCTGTGCCGGGTGGAGATTATAACAGAACATGGCCAAGATGTTCAAATGTTCATAAACGATCAGCATGGTCAAATAATAATAATCATAGTAGTTGTCGAGGGTGCAACAAGTCAGCAACTCAAAAGTAAGTGTCAGTTGGCTTTTTCATAGCCGATTTTTGAGAGTATCTCTACCGCTCCTGCTGTCTCTAGAGAGTTGAAAACAGCAGGTCTGGGACAGGTAGCACGTCCGGTGAACAGGTCAGGGTTCCATTGCCGCAGGCAGAACAGTTGAAACTGGAGCAGCAGCACGGCCAGGTGGACTGGGGACAGCAAGGAGTCATGCCAGGTAGTCCTGAGGCATGGTCCTAGGGCTCAGGTCCTCCGAGAGAGAGAAAGAAAGGAGAGAAAGAGAGAATTAGGGAGAGCATATTTAAATTCACACAGGACACCGGATAAGACAAGAGAAATACTCCAGATGTAACAGACTGACCCTAGCCCCCCGACACATAAACTACTGCAGCATAAATACTGGAGGCTGAGACAGGAGGGGTCAGGAGACACTGTGGCCCCATCCGATGATACCCCCGGACAGGGCCAAACAGGTTTGGACAGGGCCAAACTAGTGGTGTGGGGGCTGCCAAAGCACAGCCCCCACACCACTAGAGGGATATGTCCAACCACCAACTTACCATCCTGAGACAAGGCCGAGTATAGTGTCTCCTATTGCACTGGAAGAGTTGGTCTTCACTGATATATCCCTTAAGCAATGTAAACTATGTTTTTAACCTATTATTTCTCACACAATTTTTATTTGGCAGAAAATGTAATAACAATGTAACTGGGAATGAAAATGGCATGCCCATATTCCAATATTTCACAATAACGCCTTGTGATCTGGCTGGAGGGTGGCCTTTTGCCCCGCACCATGGTCCAAATGTGGAATCCACACCCTTGCAGATATCATAGACAGTAGTGGTTTGAGAACATTCCAAGATTTGAAAGATGCCTACACATTATCAGGCAAATTCGTTAAGCTGGCCTATGGAGTTCCTTCGGGAAACCCAACTACCGAACCATTTAATGATGGGATTTATAAATATATTATCTGGGCTCCCGAAAGGACTGATCTCTATTTTGTTTATTTATTTAACTAGGCAAGTCAGTTAAGAACAAATTCTTATTTACAATGACGGCCTAGGAACAGTGGGTTAACTGCCTTGTTCAGGGGCAGAACGACAGATTTTTACCTTGTCAGCTCGGGGATTCAATGTAGCAACCTTTCAGTTACTGGCCCAACACTCTAACCACTAGGCTACCTGCCACCTCAATATAAAATACAACCTTTTGGAAAGCTCATATTCTGAGCTAGCCGTTTAAAAAATATGGTCCACAGGTCTAATTGGATCTGAACAAACCTTTAACTGGAACAGGATATGGAAAAATATGACCTTAGCATCCCGTAATTCGAACCGTTAACTTATACATTTAAAGTTTGATCACATACTGTATTTAACATCAAGGAAACCTTTTACAATGAGATTGATCCCAACTGTCCCCTAAATAAGCTAGACATATTCCTCCATATTCCTCCACTGACCTGCAGTTAAATGCTTTTGAGAAAGTTACAAAATGAATATTAAAGTACATGAATAAAAACATCTAATGCTTTGCATCTGTTATGTTACTTAACGAGGATAGCGCCTTGAATCTCTCAATTAATCATAGACGATTACTGCTGGCTGTAACAAAGAGGCAGGGACTCAGGAAGCAGGTGCAGTCTGAGTTTAATAGGAACAAACAGAGTGAATACATGAACAAAAGTAGCATCTGAACATGAACACAGAAACCATACTGCCTGATGGGTGATAACAACGGAGTTCTAGATAAAGGGGGAATAATCAGGGAAGTGAGGAAGTCCAGGTGTAGACTCGGCTATAGCCCAACACATACAAATAAACAATCCATAAAGCCCAACACATACATACAAACAATATACACTAAGTGCACAAAGCATTAGGAACACCTTCCTAATATTGAGTTGCACCCCCCTTTGCCCTCAGAACAGCCTCAATTCATGGACTACAAGGTGTCGAAAGTGATCCACAGGGATGCTGGCCCATGTTGACTCCAATGCTTCCCACAGTTGTGTCACGTTGGCTGGATGTCCTTTGGGTGGTGGACCATTCTTGATACACACGGGAAACTGTTGAGCGCGAAAACCCAACAGCATTGCAGTTCTTGATACACTAAAGCCGGTGTGCCTGGCACCTACTACCATACCCCGTTCAAAGGCAATTAAAACTTTTGTCTTGCCCATTCACCCTCTGAATGGCACACATCCATGTCTCAATTGTCTCGAGGCTTAAAAGTCCTTCTTTAACCTATCTCCTCCCCTTCGTCTCCACTGATTTTGTACACTCAGTGTACAAATCATTAGGAACACCTGCTCTTTCTGTGACATAGACTGACCAGGTGAATACAGGTGAAAGCTATGATCCCTTATTGATGTCACTTGTTAAATCCAATTCAATCAGTGTATATTGGAGTCAACATGGGCCAGCATCCCTTTGGAATGCTTTCGACGCCTTGTAGTCCATGAATTGAGACTGTTCTGAGGGCAAAGGGGGGTGCAACTCAATATTAGGAGGATGTGTGTATATATACCTATGTTTAGATTTTTTACTGTATTTGCTTTCAGGCCCTCGTGGAAGGGGGTAGTATGGGGAGGGTTTTCTCTGGTTGCCGGGAGGGGATGCGGGAGTGTGGCGTGGGGGGTGGTGCGTGACTGGTGGGAAGGGGTGTGAAACATGGTTTCCGGGAGTGGGGGGTTTGGATGGAAACATGTTGAAAATGGGATGGGAAGTTGAGTGTGGAGGCCCACTTCTTTTTGGTTTTCTCTTCCTGTTTATACTGAATGTATTATTTATATTAAACTCTATGCATTTCTTTAAACAAATATATATGTATTGAATGGCAGCCTAAAGGTACAGCTTCTATAAACTATAAACTAAAAAATGATCAATCAAATGAATAGACCATGCCTCTAACTAAACAGCAGGAAGCAAGTTGTACAGGCAACCTTCCTGCCAGGTTTTGATTATGATGACACCATTTACTAGAATGTAGCAGCGACTATTCTAAAACCCTTAGATGCAGTGTGACATAACGTACTTCACTTTATCACAGGTGACAGGTTTCATATTCATCACTGCCTCCTTCATCAGAAGGTCGGCTGAACCGTTCTTAATTCCCTTATATCACTTCACTTCTCCCTTTTTGTTTACGAAGCTCTTCTGCATTAACTTCCAACATATCTCACTTCTCTGTTAAAGTCTAGAAATACGGGGCACCAAATCCGCTTACAGGGTTGGATAAATCTTGTGCTCCCTTGTGTCTCTGCATGTTTTGGAATCATTTACAACCGTCAAATCTGGAATCCCTGGTGCCGATAGGGTAGTTTGGAACACTGATGAGGGCTGAATTCACTTGCAGCTGTTTTGGATGATTGTGGAGGTTTATTTGGGTTGTTGAGATGTAGTGTGTATCTGAGGTATCCTGTAGTTTACATTGAGGGAAAAAAGTATTTGATCCCCTGCTGATTTTGTACGTTTGCCCACTGACAAAGGAATGATCAGTCTATAATTTTAATGGTAGGTTTATTTAAACAGTGCGAGACAGAATAACAACAAAAAAATCCAGAAAAACGCATGTCAAAAATGTTATAAAATGATTTGCATTTTAATGAGGGAAATAAGTATTTGACCCCTCTGCAAAACATGACTTAGTACTTGGTGGCAAAACCCTTGTTGGCAATCACAGAGGTCAGACGTTTCTTGTAGTTGGCCACCAGGTTTGCACACATCTCAGGAGGGATTTTGTCCCACTCCTCTTTGCAGATCTTCTCCAAGTCATTAAGGTTTCGAGGCTGACGTTTGGCAACTCGCACCTTCAGCTCCCTCCACAGATTTTCTATGGGATTAAGGTCTGGAGACTGGCTAGGCCACTCCAGGACCTTCATGTGCTTCTTCTTGAGCCACTCCTTTGTTACCTTGGCCGTGCGTTTGGGGTCATTGTCATGCTGGAATACCCATCCATGACCCATTTTCAATGCCCTGGCTGAGAGGAGGAGGTTCTCACCCAAGATTTGACAGTACATGGCCCCGTCCATCGTCCCTTTGATGCGGTGAAGTTGTCCTGTCCCCTTAGCAAAAAAAGACCCCCAAAGCATAATGTTTCCACCTCCATGTTTGACGGTGGGGATGGTGTTCCTGGGGTCATAGGCAGCATTCCTCCTCCTCCAAACACGGCGAGTTGAGTTGATGCCAAAGAGCTCCATTTTGGTCTCATCTGACCACAACACAACACTTGTCCCCTGAATCATTCAGATGTTCATTGGCAAACTTCAGACGGGCATGTATATGTGCTTTCTTGAGCAGGGGGATCTTGCAGGCGCTGCAGGATTTCAGTTCTTCACGGCGTAGTGTGTTACCAATTGTTTTCTTGGTGACTATGGTCCCAGCTGCCTTGAGATCATTGACAAGATCCTCCCGTGTAGTTCTGGGCTGATTCCTCACCGTGCTCATGATCATTGCAACTCCACGAGGTGAGATCTTGCATGGAGCCCCAGGCCGAGGGAGATTGACAGTTCTTTTGTGTTTCTTCTATTTGCGAATAATCGCACCAACTGTTGTCACCTTCTCACCAAGCTGCTTGGCGATGGTCTTGTAGCCCATTTCAGCCTTGTGTAGATCTACAATCTTGTCCCTGACATCCTTGGAGAGCTCTTTGGTCTTGGCCATGGTGGAGAGTTTGGAATCTGATTGATTGATTGCTTCTGTGGACAGGTGTCTTTTATACAGGTAACAAGCTGAGATTAGGAGCACTCCCTTTAAGAGTGTGCTCCTAATCTCAGCTCGTTACCTGTATAAAAGACACCTGGGAGCCAGAGATCTTTCTGATTGAGAGGGGGTCAAATACTTATTTCCCTCATTAAGATGCAAATCAATTTATAACATTTTGACCTGGATTGTTTTGTTGTTATTCTGTCTCTAACTGTTCAAATAAACCTACCATTAAAATTATAGACTGATCATTTCTTTGTCAGTGGGCAAACGTACAAAATCAGCAGAGGATCAAATACTTTTTCCCCTCACTGTATTTGTGCTGCTTTATTGATTTATTGAATTATCATGTTGTGGGTTGTTTGTTTTCAGGGCTCCGTTGTGAATGAGACCCTGGTCTCAATTGGGCTCCCCTGAATAATTAAAAGTTGAATCAAACCAAATAAAAAAAACACACATCGTACATCTGTACATCCATTTTACACTATAACTCTCGTACCCAGTTCTTTCCCAACACCTCTCAGGTGTATTGGGTTATTATACAGCTGCAAATCAAATTGCCAAATTTTGGGACAGTAAAGCTTTTATGTATCTTAATCTCAATCTCCTTACCTTACTTCCATTTTCCTCTGTGGTCCAGGGGAGCTGGGTGACTGTAACTGCCTGGGAGAAGGCACCTCGGGTGGGGTGGGGCCACCGGGTGCTCCTGGGGCTGATGGAAGACCTGGGGGGTTCGGACGTAAAGGCGAGAGCGGAGACCCTGGCATACCCGGTTTCGGAGGACAACCAGGAACACCTGTAAGTGATCAGGATTTGACTGTTTGAAGCTTACTTGTGTTTTGGGGCATTTTCTCCAAATATGTAGAAGTATAATGCTGCTAAAACGTAAGTTTACTCTAAAAATGAAGCAGGTTATGTCTACTCACTCCTTGTTTCAATGTACACATATCAAATATTAAATGTGTACATGTATTACTAGGTCTGTTTCACAAATCTGAGGTATGACGACAAACTACAGAATGTGATGGTAACACCTCTTCTTCTCCCCTCAGGGTCGTGCGGGTGAGAGGGGTTTCTTTGGGCGTAAAGGAGAGAAGGGTGCCTCCTTCTACCCGTCGTTCAGCCGGGGGATCAAGGGTGAACTTGGGGCCCAGGGCCCTCAGGGCCCCCCTGGAGACATGGGCCGACCCGGGAGAGATGGACTGCCTGGGTTCCCTGGACAGCCTGGGCCTCCTGTGAGTCACATGTACACACACAGATACACGAGTGCACGTACTGTACCCAGGCACACACATTTACACACCTTTATAGATACACACCCAGACACGCCATGTCCTGTGTATTGTAATAGACCTGTTCCTGTCCACTCCCCAGGCTGATGTCGATGGCTACGGAACCGTCGGAGAGAGAGGTTTCCCAGGGTTCTCGGGGGCCAAAGGTCGCACGGGTGAACCAGGAGAGAACGGGATTGGCTACGAGGGTACCGCTGGTACCCGCGGGTTGCCAGGCGACCCGGGCTTCACCGGGTTACCAGGGCAACCTGGTTTACCTGGCCCGCCAGGTAAGTGCCACCCAACAAGGAGGCCGTGGAGAGAGAGAGAGTGTGAGAGAGTGAGAGAGAGAGAGAGAGAGAGAGAGAGAGAGAGAGAGGAGAGAGAGAGAGAGATGTGAAAGTGTGTATACTTATCCTATTCTCTCCACAGGAGAACTACACGTAGGCCAAGCAAACTGTCTAAAAGAACAACTTTGAGAATCCCACTTGCTTCCCATTGTGCGAACAACACAAAGTATTTCAGTAACTAAGGCTGCGTTTAGACAGGGAGCCCAATTCTGATCTTGACCAATCACATCAGCTCTGAAAAAGAGTTTGATGTGAAAAGATGGGATGTGATTGGTCAAAATATCGGAATTGGGCTGCTCGTCTAAATGCATCCTAAGTACCACAGCCCTTCATTAGCTACAGACACACCAAAGAAAATACGTACAATTGGGGCATACAGAACAATACAATAGCAGTAGTAAGGTTGTTGCTAAAGCAGCCCATGCAGCTTGCTACGTCTTCAAGGTTTTCCTCTCTTCATTCATTCCCTTGCAGGCAGTTGATTGGTCAATTAAAGGCCGTCATTAATGCGCTTATATCTTCTCTAGCCAACCTACCTCGGCCTTTAGCTACAGTACACTGTTAGAAAAAAGGGTTCCAAAAGGGTTCTTCGGCTGTCCCCGTACCAGAACTCTTTTTGGTTCCAGGGAGAACCCTTTTTGGTTCCACATAGAACCCTTTTGGGTTTCGTGTAGAACCCTCTGTGAAAAGGGTCCTACATGGAACCCAAAATGGTTCTACCTGGAACCAAAAAGGGTTCTTCAAAGGGTTCACCTATGGGGGCAGAAGCTCTTTTTGTCTACGAGTATAGCTGCTTCATCAATTCACACAGATCGACAATAATTAATTTGCTGTGATTGCACAATAATGGCTACTACTGAACTGTGATTGTTCAATCTCAGAGGAGAAAGAAATGGATGTTTAAAAATAATTAATACAAGTTAATGGATGTTAACGTAATGATCATTTAGAGTAAGTATACAGGAGACTGACAACTCCTGATAACACGGAGGCTGTCCTAATATGGACACCTTACTTGTAATTAAAAAAAATGTTTTAACTGCAATGGACTTTAGGCTAGCTAGCTAAGTCTTCTCTGAGATTGAACGACACAAAACCCAACAGCATTTTGCCACTCATATGACTGAACGTGTGTGTGACTGTTGCCTACGTTTTCTGATACAATAATGCTAATGCTAAAACGGATTCATTTATCTTTTTAATACGATACGTTATTCTTCTTTGAAGAGAGAGAGAGAATGAGGAAAGGTTGCAAAACGAAAGATGGCAAACACATGATGAGACCTTTCTTTTGCCGACTAAGCTATTAAGATATCTTTATCATTTTGTTCATATTTGCCACTCTCTCCCTCTCTTTCTCCTCTTCTGAAGAGAATAACCTTGACCAACCATCTCAGAATGATTTTTACTTTGCTTATGCCTGAACTGAATGCTGAATCTCTGACCTCTGATTTGCTGTTTGTTTGTTTGAATGATTTTTAACTGGCTTATGCATTGATTTGCGTGACTGTATGCAAATGACCTGAATGACCTTGATTGGCTTGTCCTCTGCCGTCCTGTCCTCCCTGTATCCCCCCCGCTCTCTCTCTCTTCAATCTCTCTTCCTCTCTCGCTTCCTCTCTCCCTCTCTCTCTCCCTCTCTCTCCCTCTCTCTTTCACTAGTACATCCCTCTCTCTCTTCTTCTCTCTCTTCCTCGCTCTCTCTCTTCCACTCTCTCTTCCTCTCTCTCTCTTCCACTCTCCCTATCTCTCTTCCACTCTCCCTCTCTTTCCTATCTCCTCTCTCTCTCCCTCTCTCTCTCTCTCTTCTCTCTCTCTCCCTCTCTGACTCACACTTTATATTTTTTTCTCTCTCTCTCTCTTTTCATCCATCCATCCCTCCATCTCCATCCTTCCATCACTCTGACCCTGTGCATGTTTGTCTGACCAGGTGACAGCTGTGGGCAGGAGGGGGTTAATGGCGCAGAGGGAGGTGAGAAGTTAAAGAGAACTGCCCTTGACAGAGAACCCCAGAGCCCTAGACATAGTCTTTAAGCCCAACTCTGTTTAAGATCCAGAGTTCCAATGGCAGCCATTTTGGCACCGGGAGTTCCAAGTCAATAGGATTCCATTTTTATGTCATTATTATGGAACGTTTTGGTGCCAAAATGGATGGCAGACAGTTGTCCACGTACTGTGTACCTGTGGCTCAGGAGACACTAGATTATCCTGTGGCTATTGTTTGGATGAAACACCCCATGTGCTCATTCAAAGCTTGTAATGGTAGAGAAAGGAGCAACTGAACTCTTCAATGGACAGAATTGTAATTTACTCAACATGTCAATCATTTGTTCATGCTGTCACCAATGGAGGCTCCTTGTTTCCCCGTATGATTGGGATTCCATTGGGCTTGAATCAGTTGATGATTGACACTTGATGAGGAACATTCTTTCCCGGTTTGAGTTCCAAGTAGCTCTGGTCCAGGGCATTACGTGAGGCTGGCTGGCTCAGCAACAGCAAGCCGCGTGTATCGCCCTGGACCAGAGCTAAGTTCCGGGCTACAGTACAACTCTCTTCCTCTGTCAGAAAATGGTTGGGAGCTTTCGGTGGCCATTGGCATGTAGCAGTGCATTACTTCACTCCTTCTCCTCCAATCAGAGCTGCTGAACCCTGGTGCATGTGTTAAGCTCCGCCTCTGCTAAGTGCTTAACCAATAGGGAGGGGGGAGGGCGATGGGAGGGTAGCCAATGAGACATACATTAGTGTAGTTTTTTTAATTGAAATAATACAAAAATAAAATACATACATTTACTTACTAGCTGTGAATCACTTTTTACTGTCCATACCTATAATATTGTCTTAATCAATTACTAACTACTTTTAATCAACAGATTGACATTAAAATCCTCACCATAATCGAACGTAGTCGTAATCACATAAATGCATATCCATAAACAAGCATACAAATAATAATAATGTGCTACAGTGATGGCCAATATTTATGTATAAGCTAGACTGTGTGTACTTTAATATTATAATGGCATTGTATCAGTTTGACTGAGGCATAGAGGGCTTTACTCCAGCCCTGTGTGTTTGTGTGTGTGTGTGTGTGTGCGTGCGTGCTAACCTTGATCTGACCGGATGTTACTAGGGTTGACGGTCCCTTGTCGTCTACCTGGCGAGGACGGAGAACCCGGCTACCCAGGAATACCTGGAAGAACAGGTAACATATAGACATCATCACCATGGCAACACTTCCTGTTTCGTGATTTATTTTTACAGGGAAGTTGACTGTGTGTGTGTGTGTGTGGTGTGTGTGTGTGTGTGTGTGTGTGTGTGTGTGTGTGTGTAGGTCCCAAGGGCGAGCCAGGTTTCCCAGGGGGTCCCGGTCGGCCCGGCTTTGATGGAGGGAAGGGAGAGAGAGGAGACCCTGGCTTCGGAGGTCAGCCTGGACCACAAGGTGACTAACACAGCTCATGTCTTACCCATTAGCTTCATCAATATCTCCACTCTTCTCTTTTCAAGCATGACCATCTATTGACCACTAATCTGATTACAACTGATATCTATGGTCCATTGTTGATATTTATAAGATATGACTTTATAGTCTAATGTTCTTGTTCCCATGAGCTCATGTTAATTAGCCTTGAACAATATCACCACTCTTCTCTGTTCTAGTGACCACTGAAATCTGTGGCCCATTGCTGCCAATTAGTGACCATAAATATTTACCGAATGAAGTTGACTGAATTTTTCAATGACTTCTACTCACTCGTTTGATTGCTGCCAATCGCAAATGACCTTTAGTGTCTGCTAAATGGCATACTGTATATACAGTAATGGTTTATTGAATTTAACCAACTTTATCCCCCTCCCCCCTCTCTCAGGTTTCCCTGGCCCCAGAGGAGATGCGGGGGTCCCAGGTATCCCAGGCGAGGGCCGTCCAGGGGCCCCAGGGAAAAACGGGTTCCCGGGGCGGCTGGGGGAAAAGGGGCAGCCGGGGGAGGTTCTGGGGGCCTCAACAGGTCTCCCTGGATCACCTGGGTTCCCCGGAGGACCAGGAGACAAGGGAGAGCGAGGAGCATCGGGTCAACCTGGAGGATCAGGTGGGTCTCAGCATGATAATGAACTAATAATCGGATAAATTACCCTTTGGGGATCAGTAAAGTAATCTATTTATCTATCTATTGATCAAACGTTCTGTCTGTCTCGATATGAAAATGGGGAACACTAAACTACCTACAACTTCAAAGGTTCAATGAAGCCTTCATAAGGCCTTTATAATGCCCACATAGATGCTTTTATTCAGCGGGGATGTATGTTTCTATGTGGCTCTGTGTATCTGTACTGTATGTTCCTGTGTGTTCTGCTGTATTTTACCCTGTGTCCTGTATTCCCCCAGGTTTTGACGGGCGGTCCGGTGTTTCCGGAGCTAAGGGTGAGCGCGGGGCAGATGGCTACCCCGGAACTCCAGGTCTTCCTGGACTTCCCGGAGAGGGCAGACCGGGTGGATTTCCCGGTCCTGCCGGACCACCCGGAAGCAGAGGATTAACCGGCTCTCCAGGTGAGAGTCGGAACGAGGGGAATGTCATAGGATTTCCGGAATTTTGGAAATGTTTGGGAATGTTGTCGTTAATCCATTAAATTAATTGATTCCAGATCCCAGGCATCTCCTAGTCGTCGGTGTCTTTCGTTTTAGCCCACAGCGCGAACAGACATGCCTGTGTGTTGATTGTGAATGCTCCCCACCACTTCTCTCTTTTACTGATATGTTCTCTCTATTTTTATTTTATTCTTCAGTAAGTTTCCACTGGTTGCCTGTTTGTGATCTCCATCACCAAAAGCATTTCTTCTCACCTCTCATTTTCTTTTCCATCTCCTCTTCCTTCTCCTCCTCCTTCCTCTCTTCCTACAACCATCGCTATCACCTACATCCATCATTATCATCACTCCATCCCTCTCTTCTTGGTGATGGGTCTCTCCCTAGGCTGTCAAGGTGAGCTACTCCCTTCCCTTCATCCCTTCATCCCCCCCGCTCCGTCTTAGACCAGTCGCTCTAACCCTTGCCTCCTCCGCCCATCTTACCAACTCTGACTGCTCCTTGGGATTTGGAATTCCCCATTTTAGAACATCTGGCTTCTAGAACTAAGAGCTGTTCTAAACCTTAGGCATTTGAGTCCAAAGAAAGAGATAGAAAGTAAAAAATAGAAAGTTGTTGAACTTCATTGTATTTTTTCAGGAAGCACTAATCTTATAGGTGCAATCTTTGTGTTGGATCTCTACTAAACCTAGGATAGCCAATTTCTGGAAACTTTCCCAAAATTCTCAGGTTTTCCAAAAATCCTGGTTAGAAGATTCCCGGATTTCCTGCTTATTCCCCCCTCCCCGATTCCATGGATCTTCCAACAAGGATTTCTGGAAATCCTGGGAATTTTACCAGAATTTTGCAACCCTAACTAAACATAACTTAAGCCTTGCTGGCAGCAATTGTGTTTGTCGCTGTAACATTGATAGGCTTGTGTGAACCCTTACCCTCATCTTAACCATCCAACTGACTCACTTCAACCTACGAGCCTAAAAGCCTGTTCTAGAAACATCTAGAAGACAGAAACCATAGAAGGCTTCCAAAGGGTATTTATCATGTGGTTGGGCTATCAAATTTTACTCTGGAATTGCACTTGAGTGTACAGTATATTTTATCATGAATATTGGCGTGATCATTTTTCATCCCTTGATAAGAGATTTGAATGTAACCTGTAACTATGTAAACCAGCAGGAATAATTTACATTTATCAATCTTATATTCCATACTTTCTCTCAATTTAAGTGCAATTGCAGCTTAATTAAACTATGTCATGAAACAATGTAACTGAACATGTATTTACATTCTTGTTCATGTGACTTGTTTGCATTCTGAACTACAATAATTAAGCAATAAACCCCGAGGGGGTGTGGTATATGGACAAAATACACTGTATACAGTACCAGTCCAAGGTTTGGACACACCTACAGTACTCATTCAAGGATTTTCTTTATGTTTACTATTTTCTACATTGTAGAATAATAGTGAAGACATCAAAACTATGAAATAGCACGTATGGAATCATGTAGTAACCAAAAAAGTGTTAAACAAATCAAAATATATTTTATATTTGAGGTTCTTCAAATAGCCACCCTTTGCCTTGATGACAGCTTTGCACACTCTTGGCATTCTCTCAACCAGCTTCACCTGGAATGCTTTTCCAACAGTCTTGAAGGAGTTCCCACATATGCTGAGCACTTGTTCGCTACTTTTCCTTCACTCTGAGGTTCGACAAATCCCAAAACCATCTCAATTTGGTTGAGGTCAGGCGATTGTGGAGGCCAGATTATCTGAAGCAGCACTCCATCACTCTCCTCTCGGTAAAATAGCCCTTACACAGCCTGGAGGTGTGTTGGGTCATTGTCCTGTTGAAAAACAAATAATAGTCCCACTAAGCCCAAACTAGATGGGATGGCGCATCGCTGCAGGATGCTGTGGTAGCCATGCTGGTTAAGTGTGCCTTAAATTATAAATAAATCACAGACAGTGTCACCAGTAAAGCACCACTACACATAACACCTCGTCCATGCTTTACGGTGGGAAATACACATGCGGAGATCATCCGTTCACCGACACCGCATCTCACAAAGACATGGCGGTTGGAACCAAAAGATTTGGTTGGAACCAAAAGATTTGGACTCCAGACCAAAGGACAGATTTCCACCGGTCTAATGTCCATTGCTCGTGTTTCTTGGCCCAAGCAAGTCTCTTCTTCTTATTGGTGTCCTTTAGTAGTGTTTTCTTTTGCAGCAATTCGACCATGAAGGCCTGATTCACACAGTCTCCTCTGAACAGTTGATGTTGAGATGTGTCTGTTACTTGAACTCTGTGAAGCATTTATTTGGGCTGCAATTTCTGAAGCTGGTTACTCTAATGAACTTATCCTCTGCAGCAGAGGTAACTCTGGGTCTTCCTTTCCTGTGGCGGTCCTCATGAGAGCCAGTTTCATCATAGCGCTTGATGGTTTTTGCGGCTGCACTTGAAGAAACTCTCAAAGTTCTTGAAATTGCCGTATTGACAGACCTTCATGTCTTGAAGTAATGATGGACTGTCGTTTGTCTTTGCTTATTTGAGCTGTTCTTGCCATAATATGGATTTGCTCTTTTACCAAATAGGGCTATCTTCTGTACACCACCCCTACCTTGTCACAACACAACTGATTGGCACTGTTAACTGAAAACGCATTCCAGGTGACTACCTCATGAAGCTGGTTGAGAGAATGCCAAGAGTGCGAAAAGCTGTCATCAAGGCAAAGGGTGTTCATTTTTTCACCCGGATCACCCACAATCACCCAACCTCAACCCAACTGAGATGGTTTGGGTTGAGTTGGACCGCAGAGTGAAGGAAAAGCAGTCAACAAGTGCTCAGCATTTGTGGGAACTCCTTCAAGACTGTTGGAAAAGTATTTCTCATGAAGCTGGTTGAGAGAATGCCAAGAGTGTGCAAAGCTGTCATCAAGGCAAAGGGTGGCTACTTTGAAGAATCTCAAATATAAAATATATTTTCATTTGTTTTAGAATTTTGGTTACTACATGATTCCATATGTGTTATTTCATAGTTTTGATGTCTTCACTATTAGTCTACAATGTAGAAAATAGTAAAAATAAAGAAAAACCCTTGAATGAGTAGGTGTCTAAACTTTTGACTGGTACTGTATTGAAAAGTTTGTGGACACCCCTTCCAAATTAGTGTATTCACCTATTTCAGCCACACCCGTTGCTGACAAGTGTATAAAATTGAGCACACCGCCATGCAATCTCCATAGACAAACATTGGCAGTAGAATGGCCTTACTGAAGAGCTCAGAGACTTTCAACGTGGCACTGTCATAGGATGCCACCTTTCCAGCAAGTCAGTTCGTAAAATTTCTGCCCTGCTAGAGCTGCCCCAGTCAACTGTAAATGCTGTTATTGTGAAGTGGAAACATCTAGGGGCAACAACGGCTCAGCCGCGAAGTGGTAGGCCACACAAGCTCACAGAATGTGACCGCCGAGTGCTGAAGCACGTAGCTCGTACAAATCGTCTGTCCTCGGTTTCAACACTCAATACAGAGTTCCAAATTGCCTCTGGAAGCAAAGTCAGCAGAAGAACTGTTCACCTGGGTCATCATGAATGGGTTTCCATGGCCGAGCAGCCGCACACAAGCCTAAGATCACCATGCACAATGCCAAGCGTCGGCTGGAGTGGTGTAATTGGACCATTGGAAACCCATAGGCAACGCGTTCTCTGGAGTGATGAATCACGCTTCACCATCTGGCAGTCCGACGGACAAATCTGGTTTTGGTGGTTGCCAGGAGAATGCTACCTGCCCCAATGCATAGTGCCAACTACAGCATACAATTACATTGTAGACAATTCTGTGCTTCCAACATTTTGACAACAGTTTGGGGAAGGCCCTTTCCTGTTTCAGCATGACAATGCCTCCGTGCACAAAGCAAGGTCCATACAGAAATGTGAGCCAGGCCTAATTGCCCAACATCAGTGCCCGACCTCACTAATGCTCTTGTGGCTGAATGGAAGCAAGTCCCTGCAGCAATGTTCCAACATCTAGTGGAAAGCCTTCCCAGAAGAGTGGAGGCTGTTATAGCAGCAAAGGGGGGACCAACTCCTTATTATTGGGCATTATTTTGGAATGAGATGTTCGATGAGCAGGTGTCCACATACTTTTGGCTGTTATTATGCGTGACACAATGCAGAGAGCCTGGATACAGCCATTAGCCGTGGTATATTGGCCATATAGCACAAACTCCCAAGGTGCCTTGTTGCTATTATAAAATAAATGTTTTGTCATAACTGCGGTCTGATATACAACGGCTGTCTGCCAATCAGCATTCAGGGCTTAAACCACCCAGTTTATAATGTCATTTAGATACTGAATATAATTGTAGTATATGTCACAACAAGTTAAGTTTTAACAGTGCAATAAAGGTAAGTTATGGTAAGTTTGGTTATTTTTATGTCATATGTATATATGTTTATAAATCAGCACTTTCTCCCTCCCTCCTATTTGAAGAATTATTTAACTTTAATCTAATGTACTATTGATTTTCAGAGAGAGTTATGCCTGACTTGCTGTCCTCTCCCTCCCCACCCAGGCTACCCCGGTTTGAAGGGAGCCAGAGGTGATGCAGGCTTTCCAGGCCCAGCTGGGATGAAGGGACAACCAGGAGAACCAGGAGGCGATGGCTCTCCAGGACTCAGGGGTCTTCCAGGACCACCGGGCCCCGGGGGAAGAGACGGCATCCCTGGGGGACCAGGAAGAAAGGGTAAGGTGGTGGTGGATAACCGAACATACACATCTCCATAGCTAACTTCCAAGCCAAGGTAGGATGGACACTCACAATAGTGCAAATCTCAAATTACACCAATCAGTGCAGTACTTTTTAACCAGAGCCACGTCGGGCACTTGGCATTTTTAGAGAGATGAATAGAGTAATTGGACCCATACCTACTATTGCTCTATTGATGTTTATTTGGCTTGAAAATGTCGATGTAAAGTGGATACTAGTCAGATCCACGAGCCATTTTCTAATCATGATCCCTTTCCTGTTCACAGGCGAGAGCGGTTACCCCGGACTGGTGGGTTTCCCCGGAATGCCAGGTAACCCTGGAAGACCTGGAGGTCCAGGAGGGAAAGGAGCTCCCGGATTCTCAGGAAGAGACGGTCTGCCCGGAGATTTCGGAGCGCCAGGACCTAAAGGTACAGGATTGGGAATGACAGAACTAATGGAATGATGGGAAGGGAGTGGATAGGGAGTAGATTATCATTTTAATATGACATGATGAATAGTCTTACAGTACTTTTGTTTTGGTTTAGTTTCACAAATGTTTCTCTTCGGGCTTGCTCAATCCCTATGACGTAGAAGAAACCCTAACTGTATTATTTGGTTCAAAGAGAAACTGAATGATGTGGCTTCTCTCTATGTGTGTGTGTTCCAGGTGACAGAGGTAACGCTGGTCCACCCGGCGCACCCTCTCTGCCCGTCAGAGTTGAGTACATTGAGAAGGGACAGATGGGCGACAATGGTGCCAACGGTCTACCCGGTTTCCCTGGACCTAGAGGTAGGTGGTAGGCTACAAATCAAAATTGTCATCCCTTTTGTGCCAAATGTGTGTCACCAACAAGGTCTTACATCTGCCATTTTGTTACAAATGTGTGCCATCAACCTAGGCTGAAGATAACAAAGGTTAATACAAGAGGGTTCTAATATCCCATCACTCTTTGTGTAAATGCAGAAGATTTCTAAACAATCGGACCAGAGATGCTAGTTAGCAACGGTGCTGGTCCTATGAATCTGTTTATTTTCAAAAGCATCCTCTTGGAATTATTATGTTGTCCTAAACTGGATATCTTCAACCTAGCCACCATCAAGCTCCTGCAGCAGCCATTTTGTGCTAAACGTGTGTCACCAACAAGCTCCTTCAGCCACCATTAAGGATCAAATTCTTATCACCAACAAGCTCCTACATCCTCCATTTTGTGCCTCCCTGTCCACAGGTGACAAGGGTTTCCCAGGGCTGCCTGGTCGACAGGGTTTGCCCGGGCTGCCTGGTTATGCTGACAGAGCTAAAGGAGAACAAGGTCTTTCTGGTCTCCCCGGACGCCCAGCCGGACCAGGCTACCCGGGGCCTAAAGGATCTCCTGGTATCATTGGCTTCCCTGGCATGCCTGGACCTAGGGTAGGCACATACACCACCATAGAAAGAGTTTAACAGTGACGTTGTAGGCAGTAGACAGAAGTGGCAGTTGATGTTATACTGAGTTTGACATATTATTGTTCTGCAGGGTGACGATGGCGAACCTGGTTTCCCTGGAAACCCCGGAGTCCTTGGTCAGCCAGGTGCTAAAGGTGAGTAGCTGTCACATCACCTGTTGTATACCTACCTGTGAACCTCATGTCATCTTACTGTACCTGTGTTGGTCTCTTCCCTGTGCTATTCTCTTAACTGTAGTCCCTTACCATTGTTGGTCTCTTATCTGTGCTGTTCTCTTAACTGTATTCTCTTACCTGTTGTATTCTGTTATCTCTGCCATTCTTTCCTGTACCTTTTCAGTGTAAAGGTTTTGTATTGGTTAAGTTCTTACCTGCATATTGTATGGTTCTCAGGTGAGAGAGGTGACTCTTTCGGCTACCCCGGAGGTCCCGGAGCTAAAGGTGAGGCCGGAACCCCTGGTTACTCAGGTGACCCAGGTGCTAAAGGCGCCCCCGGGGACAACGGTTTCGCAGGCGGCCCTGGGTTCAACGGACAGAAGGGAGCACCGGGAGATCGAGGAATACCCGGACAAATGGGTGAGTGGGGATGATAATGTCACAGGAAGTGATGTCGTAAAGGCCACACAGATGAATCATGTCACTGGAAGTGATATAGAAAAAAAAGGGAAAGAAACCTTATCATTATTAATATTTTCTTTACATTCATTTGTGCTCACACATGTTCCCTGGTGTGTTTTTTGGGGTCCCCCCTTCTCAGGTACCCCTGGTTTCACTGGCGCTAAGGGTCTGAACGGATACCCAGGAGGAAGAGGTCTAGACGGGACGCCTGGCCGCTCCGGCTCCCCTGGAACATCTGGAGAGAAAGGTTTGTTTAGACACACTGAACCATAGTCTCCTCTAGCTTTTCCATGCTTCACATTACCATTTGTAATACAACATCATTGGCCTGAGAGAAAATGGTTATTTATCTTAAACTGACATGGCTTGCTCTAACATAACTTTAGTATGTCATTTTATTTTAGGCGATATTATAATACAATAATAGTATTCTTTCTCAAGGTCTGCCGGGATCTCCTGGTCTTGATGGGCTCAACGGACTGGCTGGACCCAAGGGTCTACCAGGAACCCCAGGTTATAGTGAGGGGGGTCGTCCCGGCACTCCTGGAGCAGCCGGTCTGAAGGGAGAGAGGGGCTCCTCCATCCCAGGTGGACCTGGGTACAATGGAGAGAAGGGAGCTAGAGGAGAGTCAGGTGAGAAAGATCAATCAATCAGTCAATCAAATAATCAATCAAATGTATTTTATAACACTTTTTATATCGGCAGTAGTCACAAAGTGCTTTAAAGATAGCCGGCTTACGACCCCAAAAGAGCAAGCAATGCGGAGGTAGAAGCACAGATGAGCGTAGATGAGTAACCTTGATGAGTAACGTGATGACCGACTCCAACCCTAACACTGCCTATAGACTTGTGTTAGCTCCCGGAGCTAATGCCTATGCTTTAGCTCAGCGGGGTAACACAGTCTTGTGGCGTGCAGAAGACCAGGGTTTCGATCACTGGTTGGTCACACAAACATAGATAATATACAGTGCCTTCGGAAAGTATTCAGACCCCTTGACTTTTTCCATATTTTGTTACGTTATAGCCTTATTCTACAATTGATTAAATTGTTTTTTCCCTCATCAATCTACACACAATACCCCAGAATGACAAAGCGAAAACAGGTTTCTAGAATTTTTTTGCAGATTTATAAAAAAAAAATTAAATGTACCCTTTGCTATGAGACTCGAATTTGAGCTCAGGTGCATCCTGTTTCCATTGATCATCGTTGAGATGTTTCTACAACTTGATTGGAGTCCACCTGTGGTAAATTAAATTAATTGGACATGATTTGGAAAGACACACACCTTTCTATATAAGGTCCCACAGTTGACAGTGCATGTCAGAGCGAAAACCAAGCGATGAGGTCGAAGGAATTGTCCGTAGACAGGATTGTGTCGAGGCACAGATCTGGGGAAGGGTACCAAAACATTTCGGCATCATTGAAGGTCCCCAAGAACACAGTGTCCTCCATGATTCTTAAATGGAAGACGTTTGGAACCACCAAGACTCTTTCTAGAGCTGGCCACCCGGCCAAACTGAGCAATCGGGGGAGAAGGGCTTTGGTCAGGGAGGTGACCAACAACCCTATGGTCACTGGCAGAGCTCCAGAGTTCCTCTGTGGAGATGGGAAAACCTTTCAGAAGGACAACTGTCTCTGCAGCACTACCAATCAGTGGCCAACGGAAGCCACTAAGAGTATTATATAATTGATGGAGTGACTATGGCTTTTCAAGTAACCCAGCAGTGCTATTTGCAGAGTTAGCTTTAGGTAAATGTTGTGATTTTTCAGCAATTTCTGAACCAGCGACCAAAAACAAGCTACATATGGGCAGTACCAAAACAAGTGATCTAATGATTCTGTCTCTTTGCAGCAAAATCTGCAGAGCTGGGATGGTTGTATTCCCCATTGCCATAACTTTCTATTTGTTGCAAGAATTTCACACCATTTTAAGCCTTAGTCCCGTCCATCTCTTTAAGGATTCACATGTGGTAAACACACGCTATATCAAATAAAAAAAGTTTGATGTAGTTTATTTGTCACAGGATATAGAAGGTGTAAATCATACAGTGATAGTACTTGCTTAGTAGCAATATCAAAAACAGAAAGTGTCCAGGTAAAAAATATTTTTGCGTTATTAGATGACGCTTACCCGACACACTTGTCTAATTGATGGGTGTTGTGAAGGAAATGCTATAACCACCCCTCACCCACATCTAGCTAAGTGGATGGGTCACTGTTGTCTAGACATGTACACATGTTCATGACATACAATCGATGGCCATAATCACCCCCAGACACACCTGCTAATTTGATGGGTCATGTAATAATCCGGCCGAAGTGGAGTCTTTTGTTTAGACATCTAGGTAGCTAGCTAACTAACTAGCTAAACAATGAACCGGCATAACCCCAACTTATACTTCTACCAATTCAAATGTTGTCATAGCTGTAGTATGAATGGCTAAAGCTAACAAACTACGTTCAATGTTAACTAGCTAACATTAACTAGCAATACAAATGGGGATTTCTGATTCAAATAATATTACTACACAGATCACACATGTAACGTTAGCTAGCGAGCCAGCAAGCTAATGTTTGCTAGCTAACTAACGGTATGCTTTAACTCGAAAATAAAAATGACTTTCTGACAAAATTAGAAACATATCTGGAAAATGTAGCTAGACTCTTACCCATATACATGGATGAACGCGTCACGGCAGACTGTAACCATCTAACTCAGTTTTGTTGTAGCTACATCTTGTTTGGCCAGCTTTGTGTCAAGCCACTCCGGTTCACACTGATTGTGGCGTGTGCAGAAAGTAGCCCATCACTTTTTCCTACAGATCTGTCGATAGCGCCTGCTAAATTCAGGGCACCAATGTTGTTGAGAAAAGTAGCAAAACTTTTGTAGTTCTCGATGGCTAACGTTATATCTTTCAAAAACAGCACAGTAGAAAGGACTGTCAACACTTACTGAACAGCTCATGTGATAGACAAAAGCATGCTACATGGCAGACCAATCCAAACTCATCTCCCGGCATGTCCAGCCCATAAATTATCTCAGCCAATCATGGCCAGTGGGAACGTTCCTGTCTTTTTCCATGGCTAAACCAACTAGGCTCGTAATTGAACCATTGTATTTGTATTTATGGATGGAATACAAGTTTGTTATTAAGGCACATGAAAGTTCATATGTTCCAGAAGGCATTTCTGCCCAAAAACCCATTTTGATCAAAAATAAATGTTTACGTTCAAATGCTGCTCCTGAAAAGTAAAAGTCACCCAGTAAAGTTCTACTTGAGTAAAAGTATAAAGTATTTGGTTTAAAATATACTTAAGTATCAAAAGTAAAAGTATAAATCATTTATAATTCCTTATATTAAGCAAACCAGATGACACCATTTTCTTTTTTTTACAGAAAGCCAGGGGCACACTCCAACATTCAGACATAATTTACAAACAAAGCATGTGTGTTTAGTGAGTCCGCCAGATCAGAGGCAGTAGGGATGACCGGGGATGTTCGGTTGATAAGTGTGTGAATTGGACTATTTTCCTGTCCTGCTAAGCATTCAAAATGTAACAAGTGCTTTTGGGTGTCAAGGAAAATGTATGGAGTACATAGTACAATATTTTCTTAATGAATGTGGTGAAGAAAAAGTAAAAGTAGTCAAAATATAAATAGTAAAGTACAGATACCCCAGAAAACAACTTAAATAATACTTTAAAGTATTTTTACTTAAATACTTTCCTGAAGCGAGTCACAATTTTCTTTAGCCAATTTTGGTCTTTAATGCAGGGCCAACAAGTTCCTTACCTTCTCCCCTTTCCACATAACTCCTACATTTTTGCTGTAATGCTGCAGTCAGTTGGTTGTAATTTCGGATAGAGCAGAAATGCCCATATATATTTGTTAACTGCATGTGTGACATAACTACACCAGTCCTATTTATGATATAATTTACAAAGATTATATGTATATGTTTTTATCAATTAGTATATTTGAGTTCAACACTAATATTTGTTGTAATATTTGTTATGGCTTTTGTGGTGCATTCAACTGATATTGCAACCAGCTTTCTTTGGCTTGTTTTAAAATTAGCAATATTTTGGAGATTATTTCATTTTCAAATAATCGAAAGTGAGAGGTTGTAATCTGAATGAAGGGAAAAAGGCCATTGTTGAACATGGGGTGAGCAATTCTTACCAATCTGCCTTGAAAAACAGTTTGAATTTAATTAGAGTTTTTGTATGCCTTTAGTGAAAGGTACTATGCTTTAATATTTAATAATTTTAGCCCTCCAAATTCATAGTCATTATATAAAAAGCCTGGTTAATTTTGTCTGGCTTGTCGTTTGTAACGGCGTTGGTAGTCGTGTTGTTAGGAATGAGGTACAGGAAGCCACGAGCACAGGGAGTGTTGTTTTTTAATAACACTTTGAGAGAAGAAAACAAAGTTCCCAAACACAGGGGAATAAATATAAGGTACCACAATGCCAAGCCGACACGAACTAGACAGTCGAATACAACAATTAATCCCGCACGACAAGGAGCGGGCCAGCTAAACTAAATAGCCCCTCTAATGGCTAATTGACCACAGGTGTCTAAAATAAAAAAAAGGGAAAAGCAAAAGGGAATCGGTGGCAGCTAATAGGCCGGTGACGACGATCGCCGAGCGCCACCCGAGCAGGAGGGGGCGCCACCGTCGGTGGGAATCGTGACATCGTTCCAAATAAATTGGAAAAAATTTGCTCATATAATTACAAAAACAAATCGTTAGGTGTAGGCAGGGCCATAAGTAAATCGATAAACTGGGTATGACTAAAGAATAAATTGGGGGGATTTTTCCACAAATGAACAGGTGTTGTCCTTGCCATGTTTGCATGATCTTATCTAATTTGGCTAACTGTCTATTAAAATGTATTGTAGTGAGAGAATTTCTTTATTTTCGGATATGAATACTGAGTATGTCCACTTTCTTGCCCCTTGATATTATTGTTGGATCTGATTTTAATAATAGCTAACATTTTGATGGCCATAATAAATAGATATGCCGATTGTGGGCAACCTTGTTTTATTCCTCTTGACAATTTAATACTTTCTGAGAAGTAGCTATTATTTACGATTTTACACATGGGGTTACTATACATAACTTTAACCCATTGTATAAGAGTTTCTCGTAAATTAAAATTGTCCAGGCATTTATATATAAATTCCAGTTGTGCTTTATCAAAAGCCTTTTCAAAGTCAGCTATGAATACCAGGCCTGGTTTACCAGATTTTTCATAGTGTTTTATTGTTTCCAGTACTTGTATTATATTATCTCCAATGTATTGTCCATGTAAAAAAAAACCTGTCTGATTAGGTTGAATAATGTCCAACAATACCTTTTTATTTCTATGCATTTTGCTAGGATTTTGGCATTGCAACACTGAAGTGTAAGGGGTCTCCAGTTTTTTAGGTGGACCGGATCTTTATATTTACCACCTGGGTCCTGTTTCAGTAATAGTGAAATCAGACCTTGCTAAGTATCTGATAGTCTACCATTTTTATAGGAGTGGTTAAAACATGCTAATAACGGACCTCTGAGTACATCGAAAAAAGGTTTGATATGCCTCAACTGGTATGCCATCCAGCCCTGGAGTTTTCCCAGACTTAAAGGCTTTAATTGTAGCAATAATTTTCTCCTCTTTAATTTGGCATTCACATGAGTCTTTCTGTACAGCTGTGAAGTTTACCATATGAACAGAAAAAAGTATTTAAATTAACTTCAGTTAGTGTGTAACAGGTTTCTGTTAATTCTTTTTGGTAGCATTTCTGTGTTGAATATAAAAAAATATGTTGGCGCAATTACCCTCATATTCGGTCCAGTTTGTTTTATTTTTATAATATATTACACTTGACCTTTCTTGAATAAGTTCCTCCAGTTTTCTGGGTTTTCCCTCTAACTTATGCTGTACCTCTAGGGTACAGTTTTTATTGCTATCTATCTGCACTGATAGTTCCTCTATTTCCTTTGTTAATATAAATATTTTCACCAAAATTGTTTTTGTTTTAAAGATGAGTATTGAATTGCATAGCCTCTAAAGACACATTTAAAAGTGTCCCATACAATAAGGTGATCTGCTGTACCTATGTTATGTAGAACAAAGTCCGTTATATATTATTCTGTCTTGGTTAAAAACAAGTTGTCATCCAGTAGGCTCTGATAAAATGTCCAATATCCTCGCCCTTGCGGAAATTCTGTAAGAGTAATGTGTATACCAATTATTTGATGGTCCGACCACATTCTGTCCCCATCAACACTCTTAACTTTTGGTGGCAGTGAGAATAACATAAGAAAGTAGTCAAGATGACTAGCTTGATTGAGCCTCCGCCATCCATGATTTCCTTAAGTGCATGAAGGTGATAGTTTACGGTCCATAATATATTTCTTATTTCACTATTCCCTGTAATTTCTTGTAATAGTGCACTTATTTTGACCATAGTCGGTTTCTAAAGCAGAAACAGTGAGGCACCTATGGTAACGTGGTGTGTGTGTGTGTGTGTGGGTGTGTTGATGCTGACCCCAACTCTTGTCTGGATGTCAGGAGGTCCTGGTGTGACGGGCTTCCCAGGTCTGCCTGGTCCTCGCGGGGAGACGGTCATTTCTAACATCCCTGGACCATTGGGAGACCCTGGCCTGCCCGGAATCGATGGAGAAGAAGGTAATTTAACCCTTCATTTGGTCTTTTACAAAACTATAGATTGATTGTAACTTATATTTTTTACTTATCTTGTACATACAGTTGAAGTCAGAAGTTTACATACACTTAGGTTGGAGTCATTAAAACTTGTTTTTCAACCACTCCACAAATTTCTTGTTAACAAACTACAGTTTTGGAAAGTCGGTTAGGACATCTACTGTGTGCATGACACAAGTTATTTTTCCAACAATTGTTTACAGACAGATTATTTCACTTATAATTCACTGTATCACAATTCCAGTGGGTCAGAAGTTTACATACACTAAGTTGACTGTGCCTTTCAACAGCTAGGAAAATTCCAGAAAATGATGTCATGGCTTTAGAAGCTTCTGATAGGCTAATTGACATCATTTGAGTCAATTGGAGGTGTACCTGTGGATGTATTTCAAGGCCTACCTTCAAACTCAGTGCCTCTTTGCTTGACATCATGAGAAAATCAAAAGAAATCAAATAAGACCTCAGAAACAAATATTGTAGACCTCCACAAGTCTGGTTCATCCTTGGGAGCAATTTCCAAATGCCTGAAGGTACCACATCATCTGTACAAACAATAGTACTCAAGTATAAACACCATGGGACCACGCAGCTGTCATACCGCTCATCTCCTAGAGATGAACGTACTTTGGTGCGAAAAGTGCAAATCAATCCCAGAACAACAGCAAAGGACCTTGTGAAGCTGCTGGAGGAAACAGGTACAAAAGTATCTATATCCACAGTAAAACGAGTCCTATATCGACATAACCTGAAAGGCCGCTCAGCAAGGAAGAAGCCACTGCTCCAAAACCACCATAAAAAAGCCAGACTACGGTTTGCAACTGCACATGGGGACAAAGATCGTACTTTTTGGAGAAATGTCCTCTGGTCTGATGAAACAAAAATAGAACTGTTTGGCCATAATGACCATCGTTATGTTTGGAGGAAAAAGGGGGAGGCTTGCAAGCCAAAGAACACCTTCCCAACCATGAAGCACGGGGTGGCAGCATCATGTTGTGGGGGTGCTTTGCTGCAGGAGGGACTGGTGCACTTCTTAAAATAAATGGCATCATGAGGTAGGAAGATTATGTGGATATATTGAAGCTTGTCATCTCCCTTCTGGATTACTGCAACTCGCTGTTGGCGAGGCTCCCTGCCTGTGCCATTAAACTCCTACAACTCATCCAGAACGCCGCAGCCCGTCTGGTGTTCAACCTTCCCAAGTTCTCTCACGTCACCCCACTCCTCCGCACACTCCACTGGCTTCCAGTTGAAGCTCGCATCTGCTACAAGACCATGGTGCTTGCCTACGGAGCTGTGAGGGGAACGGCACCTCCGTACCTTCAGGCTCTGATTAGTCCCTACACCCAAAGAAGGGCAGTGTGTTCATCAACCTCTGGCCTGCTCGCCTCCCTACCTCTGCGGAAGCACAGTTCCCGCTCAGCCCAGTCAAAACTGTTCGCTGCTCTTGCATCCCAATGGTGGAACAAGCTCTCTCACGACGCCAGGACAGCGGAGTCAATCACCACCTTCCAGAGACACCTGAAACCCCACCTCTTCAAGGAATACCTGGGATAGGATTAAGTAATCCTTCTAATCTCTCCCCCCCCTACCCTCCCCCCCAAAAAAGATATAGATGTACTATTGTAAAGTGGATGTTCCACTGGATATCATAAGGTGAATGCACCAATTTGTAAGTCGCTCTGGATAAGAGCGTCTGCTAAATGACGTAAATGTAAATGAAGCAACATCTCAAGACATCAGTCAGGCGGAACACCATAGTCCCTGTGTCCAAGAACACTAAGGTAACCTGCTAAATGACTACTGACCCATAGCACTCACGTCTGTAGCCATGAACTGCTTTGAAAGGCTGGTCATGGCTCACATCAACACCATTATCCCAGAAACCCTAGACCCACTCCAACTTGCATACCGCCAAAACAGATCCACAGATGATGCAATCTCTATTGCACTCCACACTGCCCTTTCCCTCCTGGACAAAAGGAACACCTATATGAGAATGGAATTCATTGACTACAGCTCAGCGTTCAACACCATAGTGCCCTCAAAGCTCATCAATAAGCTAAGGACCCTGGGACTAAATACCTCCCTCTGCATCTGGATCACGGACTTCCCGACGGGCCACCCCCAGGTGGTAGGGTAGGTAACAACACATCTGCCACGCTGATCCTCAACAAAGGGGCCCCTCAGGGGTGCGTGCTCTGTCCCCTCCTGTACTCCCTGTTCACTCATGACTGCATGGCCAGGCACGACTCCAACACCATCATTAAGTTTGGCGATGACACAACAGTGGTAGGCCTGATCACCTCTACCTACATGTACATATTACCTCAACTAACCGGTGCCCCCGCACAATGACTCTGTACCGGTACCCCCCTGTATATAGTCTCGCTATCATTATTTTACTGCTGCTCGTTAATTACTTGTTACTTTTATTTCTGATTTCTTATTCATATTTTTTTTAAACTGCGTTGTTGGTTAGGGGCTCATAAGTAAGTATTTCACTGTTGTTTACGGCGCATGTGACTAATATAATTTGATGTGATTTGATCAGCTGAGATTTGTCTCCTTATATTCCTCCATCTCACATTCCTCCTCTTTCTTCCATGTTCTTCTCCTCCTTTCTACTTTCCCCTCTATCTCTTTCCTCCCTACATCTCTCCATTTCTTACCACTCTATATCTATACCTAGTTCACTGAGTGTTAACATCTCCTCTCTCCTCTGTCCGTTCCTCCAGGTTGTCCTCTTCTCCTTCTCTCCATTTCTCCCTCTGAGTCATCTCTCATTCTCCTCCCTCCATCTAAATCCAACACTCTATAGACCTCTATACTGTAGCTAGTTCACTCTTGTGTTAATTGTTTATGGTCGGATCCTCCAGGTTACCGTGGTCCTCCAGGCCCCCCAGGCCCACCGGGGCCCGGTACAGCCCAAGGAGACAGAGGCGACTCTGGGCTATCTGGCATCCCTGGTACCCCTGGTAACCGTGGAGACCCTGGGGGTCCAGGTGGCCCAGGACGGGACGGAAACCCTGGATTCAAAGGTACAGGGATGACAAACCAATGTACTGTAATATCCATCAGAATGTGATTCAAAAGCAAGGTACAGTGATGATGGCTCTCAGATTGAGGATGATTACCTTGATGGTAGCCTTATAGACTCATAGGGTCTATAATGTTGTTGTTGTTTTTGTTGTTGTGTTGCCCAGGAGAGAGAGGTGACTCTGGGTACAGTGGAGCATCAGGACAAAGGGGCTTCCCTGGAGATCCAGGATACTACGGAGGGAAAGGACCCAAAGGAAGGAGAGGTGAGAGACTTATCCTTTTAACACACACTGATCTTGAAGATGAAACACTTGTCTTTGTCAATTTGATTAAATAATTGTAAAAAAAATGTACCTCTCATTTTGTACCTCTCTCTCTCTCTCTACCCCCCTCTCTCTCTTTCCCTATCCTGTCCTTCCTCCCCCTCCCCTCCCCTTTCCCCCTCCTTTCCCCTCCTCACACTTCTCTCCCTCCCCCTCTAGGTAATACTGGTCGTAAGGGACCCCAAGGTAAAACTTTCCCCAGGCAGGACATCCGGACACCCTATGGAGACATGGGAGACCCCGGGGTCAACGGAGCTTCAGGGTCCGTGGGAGAAGCAGGCAATCCCGGCATGCCAGGCAGAGGGGGTGAGTAGTCCACTTAGAACAGCCAGAGGCCAGGCAGGGGGGTAAGTAACCTACTGGGACTATATTCACAAAGCATCTCAGAGAAGGAATACTGGTCTAGGATCAGTTTTGCCTTGTGTGGATTCAGACTAACCACAGTCACCCCCTAATCCCATATCTAGGATCAGTTTACACTACTTTGATCCAAACCTGACCCATTAGGGATTCAAATATGAAGTAACATCAGATCCTCCTCCTCTGTTCCAGGTCCTAAAGGCCGGCCCGGCGCGGTAGGGAAGCTGGGGAGGAACGGAGGGTCAGGTCTGGACGGACCTCTGGGAGACTCTGGTCCTCCTGGTTTCCCTGGACCTACCGGGTCACAAGGTGTGTGTGTGTGTGTGTGTGTGTGTGTGTGTGTGTGTGTGTGTGTGTGTGTGTGTGTGTGTGTGTGTGTGTGTGTGTGTGTGTGTGTGTGTGTGGGCGTGTGCGGGCGCGCGTATAGTGTCTACAGTATATTTGCCAACTGCGAGTACGAGTGTGTATCTAGAATGTCTGTATGTGAACACACATCGACCTCTATACAACATGACAAGTCTTACATTGCTTTATAACCGCATCGTAATGCATCATAGCCGGAGGTTTTAAGTAAAGTGATAACCAACATTTGAACCTGTACTACTTACACACTCCCTCCCCACTTCTCCCCCCCCCATCTCTTTTCACCTCCCCTCTCCCTTCCTCTCCTCTCTCCCCCAGGTCTGCCCGGTAAGCCTGGCCTGCAGGGTCCCCCAGGAAGTGTGGCGCGCAGCAGGAGTATTGGATACACTCTGGTGAAGCACAGTCAGAACAACCAGGTGCCCATGTGTCCTCAGGGCATGGCTCAGCTCTGGGAAGGATACAGTCTGCTGTATGTTGAGGGGCAGGAGAAGGCCCATAACCAGGACCTCGGTGCGTCACACACACGCGCACAAACGTGTGCACAAACACACACACACACACACACACACACCACACACACACACACACACACACACACACACACACACACACCACACACACACACACACACAAGGGCAACATGTGCGATTATACAATTATACGGGCAGGCAGAGCAACCTACAAAACTTGCGGAAAGCTCAACTTTATATCTCTCCTGCCCTACTCCCCCTTCTTTCCACCTCTCTCCCTCCTCTCCCCTCTCTCGCAGGTATGGCAGGCTCCTGCCTTCCCCGTTTCAGCACTGTCCCCTTCCTGTACTGCACGCCCAACGAGATCTGCTACTACGCCAGCCGCAACGACAAGTCCTATTGGCTGTCCACCACGGCACCCATCCCCATGATGCCGGTGGGAGAGGAGGCTATCAGCCAGTACATCAGCAGGTGCTCCGTGTGCGAGGCCTACTCCCAGCCTGTAGCTGTCCACTCACAGGACCTCACCATCCCTACCTGCCCTTCCGGCTGGAGATCCCTCTGGATCGGGTACTCCTTTCTCATGGTGAGTTAGGGGGGAATTAAGGCCAGATTCAATCCGCTGTGCATTATGGAGCGTTGTCGCCCAGAGTGCCTTCTAAAGCCAGTATTCCTGCGTTTGCGATCACATTCATGGAAACCGCTGAAGATGTCGGCTCAATCGTAAAATGACCTTTAAATGTCAATCACGCTTTGAATCCTGGCCTATATTTTATTCTCTACTGAAAGCTAGTTCACTACCCAAGAACTCCATAGTCTAAACCACCATCTAGAAACTAACACCTAGGTATTGTCTGGTCCCCTCCTCTCCTCTCTCTCTCTCCCTTCCCCCCATACAGCACACTGCTGCCGGGGCTGAGGGCGGCGGCCAGTCCCTGGTCTCTCCAGGGTCCTGTCTGGAAGACTTCCGCGCCACGCCCTTCATTGAGTGTAATGGGGCAAAGGGCACCTGCCACTACTTTGCCAACAAGTACAGCTTCTGGCTGACCACGGTTGAGCCTAGCCGGGAGTTCGACCCCCCTCCGATGGACACACTGAAGGGAGGCAACCAACGCAGCCGAGTCAGTCGCTGTCAAGTCTGCAGCAAGATCTTGTAGCTGGGATAAGAGTTCGAAGATGGAGAGATAGAGAGAAGATATGAAAAAGAGAGAGACTGAAACAACAAAGGAGAGGGTGATGATTACTTATCAGAAAGGAAAAGAGAGAGATGGGGTGGAGATGGAGTAATTGAAATGATAAAACAATTTTAAAAACTTTCACTGAATTTGAGCACCTCCCCTGCTTCATCTAGGGGTCTCACTAGGAGGGTGAGGGGCTCCTGAAGGAGCCGACGAGGGCCCTTCTGTGGGTTTATGATACCCTTGTATCGATGTAAGACAGAAAGGGATGGAGAGATGAGCGGTCTTGTTCTAAACTAGATTATTACTGACAGTGGTGCTATACTGTATGTTTTACGTGTCTTTCTTTTGTTCTTTTCACGTTACCATGGTTATGTGTCTGAAAACATTCACGGCTACCTCGGAGAGTGCAACCCCAAACCACCCCTTTGGCCTGCACTGAACCGCTTTCACTTCCTGGGCTACATCCCAAATGGCCTATATAGTGCACTACCCATAGGACTCTGGTCCAAAGTGGTGCATTACATAGGGAATATGATGCTATTTGGGATGAATACGTTCTCTACCGTTACAACTACATACAGTCATGAACCTAAGAGACCTGCTACACATACCAGTTAACTGCTATAGCTAGCCAACCACTTTTTATACTCGAACACACACACCTATGATATCTATTATGTCTGCTTCAGTTAAGAGAAACAGTAAGTGTATTATGATATATGCTTGTGATCCTATTAGAAACCAATGTGTTATTTTTTTTGGTGCTACCCTACCCTGGGATTCAACTTGACAACAGTTTTGAAAGAGACAAAACCCATCCCTTTTTATATATTAGAATGAGTGGCATAGACAGATTGAGTGAGGTAACATCATCCCATGCCGAATCACTTGAAGAAATGGTCATACTTCTATTTATATAAGATCCCATTTATGTGTATGTGAATGTATTGCAGTAATGTGAATGCCTATAATTGGTATAAATCACAGGAGGCTGCTGAGGGGTGAACGGCTCACAACAATGGCATGAACGAAGCGAATGGAATGGCATCAAACACATGGAAACCATGGAAACCATGTGTTGGATGCATTTGATGCCATTCCACTTATTCAGCTCCAGCCATCATTGTGAGCCAGTCCTCCCCAATGAAGGTGCCACCAACCTCCTGTGGTATGAATGGAGTCGGTCTGTGCAGGTAAAGATCTGTAACTTGTGTGTGTCTTTTCAGTTTAGCTACAGCGATGGAGGTTGAAGGTTCTAACCACCAACATCAGCCCCCCCCCCAATTCACTGCTGGAACACAAACCACCAACACTGAACACACATAATTATTGTGGCCATGTCATCTCCATGTCACCATGTCACTCCATAATTGGATTTTCCACCTACGGTGAGACCCTAATAGTGGATTGTGTAATGTCACTGTCACTGTGTTGGACAGATAACATTAAATGAAAGTAACTCAATGGCAGTTCCATTGTTCCCAAGACCCACCCCTTTGTTTACAAATGCAGTTGTTAGGGGAGTTTCACACTTTGGGTGGAAACAGATATTGAACATTGCTACTTTAAACTCACCTCCTTCACTGACTGGAATGGGTGACCAAGCCTATAGTACATTGCACCAAATCATGTTGGCTTTGTAATTATTTAGAACCATCATGTTCTCCAGGGTCTCACTCAGGTTATCGAGGTGAGGAGAGTAACTATCTTCGCTCCATTTTTTGTGACCAAATTTGGGTTTTATAAAACCCTCCACCACCCATACTTGAGCCAAAACATACAAGTACGCAGTAACTGCTTGGAAGGAATCACAAACTAACAACAAACACACCACACACACATTTTCCGTTACAATATTTGTTGTTGGACAGAAGCTTACTATACATTTTATCAGAGCAAACGATAGGACCTACTGTGTTGCTGTAGTCCCTATCTGCTCTCCTCAGTTCCTGTCATGTCAATGGACGCGTTCCAGTGCGACTACATTGCAGACGCCTGCCAGATCTCAAAACACCTGGATAAGTGACTAAAATATCAGCTAACCACATCATATGATCTAGCAATCTGATGCCAATGCAACGCCTGCAATGTAGGTGGCCTGGAACGCAGCCACTGATGTCAAAAGTGCTGGGTGACTTAAGTTGTAACCACTATGACCACTATGTCTAACACGCAGGCCCATCTCTCATTGGTAGCCCTGAGTACATCTTTTTCAATTAGATTTTTTTCTCATTTGTTGTTCTTTTGTCTGTAATCTAGATTGTAATTCTTATACTTCACTGTAATTATTCCCTAGTTCAAAGGTTATTTACATTTTGGGGAAGATGATCTGTACATTCGATGATAGGAACGAACAAAACATTTTTTAGGATGTTTTATATGGAAATATACAATTCTATGATTATATTTGAATGACACAAAAAGATAAAAACACATTTTTATTGTCACTGTTTTGACACTGACCTCTGTTGAATATATTCCACTGTCTTAAAAGGAATTTTGAGAACCTGAAAAATAAATATTTTTCATACAAATCCACATTTTACATGTATAACAGAGATGTATAACTGCAATGATTATGCAGATGTGCTACATTTTCCTCAGAGGACACAACAGATTTGGTCAAACGGTGCAGTTTTGTGTTCACAATGAAATAAAAGTATTAAAACTAACACAGATTCAGATTGAATGAAGAACGATGATTAGGATTGTTTGAGAGAAATTTAACAAAATGATATACCACCTATACAGATCTAGACTACAGTATGTGTAAAAGGGTCCAAATTGAATATATGTTGTTTGATGTAGTGGATTTACCACATTTGAAGAGTGCAACATACCTAACCTAGTAGGTACTTAACACAGAAAGTGCTGTGTGCTTAACAAGACAACATTAAAGTATAACACTTAGGTGATAACACTTTTATTTTGTCTTCATCTTTTCGGTGGAAAGCCACAGCAGTCATATTTGATTGTCAACCACTGACTAACACAACATCATCAATAGTTTTAAACCACTCTTGGATTGGGGGACATTTTGCTGCATTTACACAGGTAGACCAATTCTACTCTTTTCTCCAGTTATTGTCAAAATACCAATTTGTGGGGGAAAAAAACATAATTGGGCTGCCTGTGGAAATACAGCCTTTTAAGACTGCCACTGGATGGGGTCATTGCATTAGGTAAGACTATTTTCTTGTTGTATTTTGAAAAAAAAACATACAGTAGTGTGTCGTGACCTTAAATACACTTTGTATAGAAGGTTTTTGGATTTGATTTGACATATTAGGCTACGTTGTTTTATGTTTGTCAAAACCTCTCATTCTTGAAAAAAAAATCAATTAATCATACAGCCTTCAGGGCTACCTTGAAGAAGAAAAAAATATATAACATAAATTCCACAGTGAAACATAAGATCCCCTGTGGCTCAGTTGATAGAGCAACACCAGAGTTTGTGGGTTCGATTCCCACGGTGGACCAGTACAGGGGGGGGGATATTAAAATGTATTGCAGTATGCACTCGCTACTCTAAGTCACTGTGGATAAGAGTATCTGGTAAATGACAACAACAAAATGGCTAAGTTTTTATGTTGAATTCCATAATGCTTTACATGGTTGGTCATTTCTGGCTAGGTCAACTGATTTGTATATTAATGTATCTTTCCACAGTAATAATATGTGTATATTTAAGCCTACTAGAAATGCAGATTGACTGATAGATCAGATTCTGAGAGATAGCCTTCTTCCTCTGCCGCAAAAAGCAGGGGTGTATTAATTACGGGAACCATTTACTGTTTAGGAACCAAACGGAAGCAAATGGAGCAACAGAACGAAACGGGAGGGACCGACCTTAATTTGTCCAATAGAAACTCTCGTTTGCGTTTTGCCATCGGAGTAAACTATTTATATTGCAAAACGTTTTGCAACAGAATCGGCGTAATGATTACACCCAGACAGTAAGCCAGTTTGCGCTGAGCTGTTGTAAAATCACAGCTGGTTCAGCATCCACCACAACAACACACTGCTTAGCAGAAAAGCGAACTTAGATTTTCTCCTCTGATTTGGAACACCTAAACAGGTAACTAGCTAACATCACTAACAACTGAATAAGCTCGACAAATGCTTGTTGTCACGTTATTACGAGTGTGTTAGCTAGCTAGCATTCGTTTGGTATTAGCTAGCTAGCTGGCTGGGTATGTTGGATCGTGAACCGATTCGATGTCAATAACGTTAGCTAGCTACCGTATTTAGTAGATATTTCTGTGTTTTTGTAATAACAATGTGCCTACTAGCTAGTAAGCTAACAAACGTTAGCTACGTTACATAAACATATGAATATCAGCCAGCTAACGTTTGCTAGCTTACGTCAAGGCAAGTTAACATAACGTTAGCTTTTGATTTTATCTTGCCAAGACAGCAAGCTAGGTAAAGAGGATACCTAGTCAGTTGCACAAGTGAATGTATTCGTCTGAAATGTGTTTTCCGCATTTAACCCAACCGATCTGAATCAGAGGTGCGGGGTGCTGCCTTAATCGACACCAGTGCGTCATCGGCGCCCGGAAGCAGTTGTTTTTGTGGATTTAACTGACTTGCTCAAGGGCAGATTTTTCCACATTGCCGGCTTGGGGATTTGAACCAGCTACCTTTTGGTTACTGCCTCAACACTCTACAGAGGCCTAAAAAATAAAACATTCCTGTCTCAATTTCTCATTCCCTCCGTCCATCCCTTTCTTCTCTCTTCTTTCCCTCCCTCCCTCTTTCTTGCTCTTTCCTACCCTCCTCACCCTCTTCCCTCCGCATTCCTTACTCCTTCCTACCTCCCTCTCACCCTTCTCCGCGCTACCGTCCCTCCCTCCCCCTCTTCAGGTACGCTGGAATTTTCTGACACCCACTCGGACATGTCCTATGTCTTCATTAACGACTCGTCGCAGACCTCCGTTCCCCTGCTGCAGGTAGAGTCCAACACAAGGGGGCCAATCCCAATCGACCCCTAGACCCGACGCCCTATGCACTTGTGGAGATCTGAGAGGATTTGACCGGCGTAAACAATATGGTAATAGATCCACTTGCTCACTGCAAAAGTGGAAGTTTCACCATGTTGCTTACACCTGTCAAATCCTCTCAGATCTCCGCACGTGCATAGGGTGTAGGGTCTGGGGGTCAATTTGGGATTGGGCAATAGTGTATTCACTAGGAACCAAACTGATGCAAATGGGACAAAACGTGGAGGGACCTAGCTACCTGAATTTGGCCAATAAGAAACTCTCGCTTCTGTTGAAAAACCTTTTTGGTTGCAAAACATTTAGCTACGGTGTGCACGAATGAATACACCCCCAGTCTTTAAAGTTGATGGTTGTTAGGGTTGATAAAACGATTAGCCTAATCAAAGTTGTTTTATAAACAGATTTTTTTTTTTTTTTTTTTACCAGCAAAATTCTATAAAAGGTGTGCGTGCAAAATAAACAAATGGTTATTTATCTATTGTGGGGCGGAAAAGCTGTACATACTTTGAATCAAAATAAATCATTTAAACTTAGGTCTCTGTCCAGCAGTAGAAAATATGTCTTAAATTGGGATGAAAAATATCACTAAATTGGGGGTTTTAAATGTTCAATTCCCACATTTTCTGAAAGCCATACAGACACCATCAATTGACTATTATTGATCTAACTCATCCCGGGTCGTTATTGTAGTAGGGCGATTCCAGCGTTATGGACATTACATTTGCACTCAAAATCACAACTTTAATGTCTCACAAAAGGTAAATGAAACTTTTGATGTGTGTGGCTATAGTACCCCTTGGGGGAGTGTACCCCCCAAAAGGCAGACTTCTAAATATTGGCATGTTGGTAAAATAAGAAGCATTATGGATGTTACATGAAATGGACAAGCTTTTTGGGGAGTCTTCGGTCAAAACATGGATAGCCTTTTCTAAGAAAATTGGGAGTCCCATAGGGCGGCGCACAATTGGCCCAGCGCCGTCCGGGTTTGGCCGTTGTAGGCCATCATTGTAAATAAGAATTTGTTCTTAACTGACTTGTCTAGTTAAATAAAGGTAAAAAAAAAAAAATGTGGATAAATATACGATTTTTTTGTATTAGAATTCTTCTGAAATATTGTGCAAAATATGTAAATGAGACAATCTATATGTGCCTATACTAGGCTTGGGCGATACCCCATTATACGATATAATGTGTATATTTCGAAATACTGATGGTATGATTTTCAATACCATTTAAATAATTATTTATTATAAGTTAAGTATAACTATAAGAAACCTAAGATTTGTCAAATAAATGATATCCAGCTCAGGGCTCCAGCTATACATTTGGTTTGTTAACTTGCTAGCTAAGTGGCTAGATGTCAAGATCAAGCTTATTGGTTACAGCAGAGATATTCAATCCCCTCCTGGATCAAGATCCCTGTTGTCTTAATTGTTTTGTGCGTCCCCCCTCCAAAAAAAAAATACTTTGAACAAAAATATAAACACAACATGCAACAATTTTAAATATTTTACAGAGTTACAGTTCATATAAGGAAATCAGTCAATTTAAATAAATTCCTTAGGCCCTAATCTATGGATTTAACATGACTGGGAATACAGATATGCGTCTCTTGATCACAGATACCTTTAAAAAAAAAGGTAGGGGCGTGGATCAGAAAACCAGTCAGTATCTGGTGTGAATGCCATTTTCCTCATGCAGCACAACGCATCTCGTTCGCATAGAGTTGAACAGGCTGTTGAATGTTATCCAACTCCTTTTCAATGGCTGTGTGAAGTTGCTGGATATTGGCGGGAACTGGAATACGCTGTCGTACACGTCGATCCAGAGCATCCCAAACAAGCTCAATGGGTGACATGTCTGGTGAGTATGCAGGCCATGGAAGAACTGGGACATTTTCAGCTTCCTGGAATTGTGTACAGATCCTTGCGACATGGGGCCGTGCATAATCATGCTGAAACATGAGGTGATTGTGGAGGATGAATGGCACGACAAAGATCTCATCACAGTATCTCTGTGCATTCAAATTGCCATCCATAAAATGCAATTGTGTTCGTTGTCCATAGCTTATGCCTGCCCATACCATAACCCCCCCTCCCCCGCCACCATGGGGCACTCTGTTCACAATGTTGACATCAGCAAACCCCTCGCCCACACGACGCCATTCATGCTGTCTGCCATCTGCCCGGTACAGCTGAATCCGGGAGTCATCTGTGAAGACAACACTTCTCCAGCATTCCAGTGGCCATCGAAGGTGAGCAATTGGCCACTGAAGTCAATTACGAAGCCGAGCTGCAGTCAGATCCTGGTGAGGACGATGAAAACGCAGATGAGCTTCCGTAAGACGGTTTCTGACAGTTTGTGCAGAAATTCTTCGGTTGTGCAAACCCACAGTTTCATCAGCTGTCTGGGTGGCTGATCTCTGACAATCCCGCAGGTGAAGCCCCCGGATGTGTGTGGAGCTCCTGATCTGGCATGGTTACACATGGTCTCTGGTTGTGAGGCCGGTTGGACGTACTGCCAAATTCTCTAAAACGAAGTTGGAGGCAGCTTATGGTAGAAAAATGAACGTTGAATTCTCTGGCAACCGCTCTGGTGGACATTCCTGCAGTCAGCATGCCAATTGCATGCTCCCTCAAAACTTGAGGCATCTGTGGCATTGTGTGTGACAAAACCGCACATTTTAGAGTGGCCTTTTATTGTCCCCAGCACAAGGTGCACCTGTGTAATGATCATGTTTAATCAGCTTCTTGATTATGCCACACCTGTTAGGTGGATGGATTATTTTAGCAATGGAGAAATGCTCACTAACAGGGATGTAAACACATTTTGTGCACAAAATCAGAGAAATAAGCTTTTTGTGCGTATGTAAAATTTCTGAGAACTTTTATTTCAGCTCATAAAACATGGGACCAACACTTCACATGTTGTGTTTTATATTTTTGTTCAGTGTGTGTGTGTGTACATACATACATACATACATACATACATACATACATACATACATACATACATACATACATATACTAGCGTTCAAAAGTTTGGGGTCACTTAGAAATTTCCTAGTTTTTGAAAGAAAAGCACATTGTTTGTCCATTAAAATAACATCAAATTGATCAGAAATATAGTGTAGACATTGTTAAGGTTGTAAATTACTATTGTAGCTGGAAATGGCTGATTATTTAATGGAATATCGACATAGGTGTACAGAGGCCCATTATCAGCAACCATCACTCCTGTGTTTCAATGGCACGTTGTGTTAGCTAATCCAAGTTTATCATTTTAAAAGGCTAATTGAGCATTAGAAAACCCGAATTGAAATTATGTTAGCACAGCTGAAAACTGTTGTTCTGATTAAAGAAGCAATAAAACTGGCCTTCTTTAGACTAGTTGAGTATCTGGAGAATCAGCATTTATGGGTTTGATTACAGGCACAAAATGGCCAGAAACAAAGACTTTCTTCTGAAACTCGTTAGTCTATTCTTGTTCTGAGAAATGAAGGCTATTCTATGTGAGAAATTGCCAAGAAACTGAAGATCTCGTACAGCGCTGTGTTCTACTCCCTTAACAGAACAGCGCAAACTGGCTCTAACCAGAATAGAAAGAGGAGTGGGAGGCCCCGGTGCACAACTGAGCAAGAGGACAAGTACATTAGTGCATTTCATTTGGAGAAAAAAAATACTCCAGGACTATTCAGATTGTTGATAAACACTCTTATCTTTCTTTCTAAAATTGTACTGCCATGTAGATAAATGCATTTCAGCATATATTTTCCAAGAGAATCTTAGCTAGAACACATGTCGTTAGTTAAATGGCCAATGAAATGACAACTATTTTTTTGTGGATGCTCAAGTTGACTTTCCCACGGTATTGCCCAGTAGAGAATGTGCTCTCAATAACTTACCTGGTTAAATAAAAGCAAATCTCTAACTGCAGGCCTGCATTGACGGGGACCTGCCTTTCGCCAAGCGGCTACTGGAGACGGGCTGCGACCCAAACATACGGGACAACCGGGGTCGTACGGGCCTGCACCTAGCGGCTGCCAGGGGGAACGTGGACATCTGTTGGTTCCTCCATAAGTTTGGGGCAGACCTCCTGGCTACAGACTACCAGGGTAACACAGCCCTGCACCTCTGTGGACATGTGGATACCATCCAGTTCCTGGTGTCCAACGGCCTCAAGATAGACATCTGGTAAGAGAGGGGCTGGGGGTTGGAGGGAGGGGTAGTGCCATTATTATAATTTTTTTAAGAGCTTGAATGCTGAAAGTGGCTCAAGTCTAGATGTATATATCTGGTGAGAAAGGGAAGGAGAGAGGGGTAAAAGCTAGTGTTGGAATGGTTCAGAGCTTTAGTGACAGCCTACCCTCTGACAAAATGTGCATTGTCATGGACCATCCAAGACATTAAACTAGCAAACGTAACAACCCCCCCCCCCACCCCAATATTCAGGTTATTGCCATCCTGAACGTTATTTTGCTTTATCCCATTTCTACTCCATGGTCCATGGACTAATACAGGACAGTAAATGTAGGCGTAGCATCTAAAAGAAGCACCAGCACCTCTTTTTACAATCTTAACATCCAAGCGTTCCCTTTCACCTTCTCAGTAACCACAACGGGTCGACTCCCCTGGTACTGGCCAAGAGGCGCGGGGTGAACAAGGACGCTATCCGTCTGCTGGAGGGCCTGGAGGAGCAGGAAGTTAAAGGATTCAACAGAGGAGCCCACTCCAAACTGGAGACCATGCAGATGGCTGAGAGCGAGAGGTGAGGGAGGAGGAGGTTGGAGGGGGGGCTGCAAGCTAGCAATTAGGGGACGCGAGTGTTCATAACTCTGTTACACCCATTCTAAGCTGGAGATGGCAGAGAGCAAAAGGAGAGGCGGGGACAGGGTAGCACGAGGTGAAAGGGTTCCACAGGGGGTGACTATTGTAGTATGTGTGTTGTAGTTCCGAATTTCACACACACTCGCAAGAGGGGGCGAGAGACTAGAACAGAAGTGCAGCGTATAAAATATGAATGAATTTGCGTCACTGTGTACTGGTTTTCAAACCTATCTTCAATGTCTCTCCGCTCCTCCGATAATCTCAGTGTGTGTGTATATGTAAGTAATGTCACTGTCTGTCGTATTTACCACCATCTTCCCTCTCTCCCCCCTCAGTGTGACAGAAAGCCACTCCTATCTACAGTACCAGTTGAAAGTTTGGGCACACCTACTCATTCAAGGGTTTTTATTTATTTGTACTATTTTCTACATTGTAGAATAATAGTGAAGACATCAACACTATGAAATAACACATATGGAATCATGTAGTATCCAAAAAAGTGTTAAACAAATCAAAATATATTTTAGATTCTTCAAAGTAGCCACCCTTTGCCTTGATGACAGCTTTGCACACTCTTGACATTCTCTCAATCGGCTTCATGAGAAATACTTTTCCAACAGTCTTGAAGGAGGTCCCACATATGCTGAGCACTTGTTGACTGCTTTTCCTTCACTCTGCGGTCCAACTCATCCCAAACCATCTCAGTTGGGTTGAGGTTGGGTGATTCTGGGTGATCCGGCCGTGAATGGGAGTCCCATAGGGCGACACCAGGTTTTGGCACGGGTTCGGCCGTCATTTTAAAATAAGAATTTGTTCTGAACTGACTTGCCTAGTTAAATAAAGGTTAAATAAAAATAAGTTGTGAAGGCCAGGTCAGTTACTCTCCCTGGTCAAATAGCTCTTACACAGAATTGAGGTGTGTTTTGGGTCATTGTCCTGTTGAAAAACAAATGATAGTCATACTAAGCACCAGATGGGATGGTGTATCGCTGCAGAATGCTGTGGTAGCCATGCTGGTTAAGTATGCCTTGAATTCTAAGTAAATCACAGACTGTGTCACCGGCGAAGCACCATCACACCACCTCCTCCATGCTTCACGGTGGGAACCACACATGAGTAGATCATCCGTTCACCTACTCTACGTCTCACAAGGACTCGACAGATTTCCACCGGTCTAATGCCCATTGCTCGTGTTTCTTGGCCCAAGCAAGTCTCTTCTTCTTATTGGTGTCCTTTAGTAGTGGTTTCTTTGCAGCAATTTGACCATGAAGGCCTGATTCACGCAGTCTCCTCTGAACAGTTGATGTTGAGATGTGGATGTTACTTGAACTCTGTGAAGCATTTATTTGGGCTGCAGTTTGAGGTTGGTAACTCTAATGAACTTATCCTCTGTAGCAGAGGTAACTCTGGGTCTTCTTTTCCTGTGGCGGTCCTCATGAGAGCCAGTTTCATCAGAGCGCTTGATGGTTTCAAAAGCCTTGACATTTTCCGGATTGACTGATATCTTAAAGTAATGATGGACTGTTGTTTCTCTTTGTATATTTGAGCTGTTCTTGCCATAATATGGACTTGGTCTTCTACCAAATAGTGCCATCTTCTGTATACCACCCCTGCCTTGTCACAACACAACTGATTGGCTCAAACGCATTAAGGCATTCCACAAATTCACTTTGAACATGGCACACCTGTTAATTGACTACCTCATGAAGCTGTATGAGAGAATGCCAATAGTGTTCAAAGCTGTTATCAAGGCAAAGGGTGGCTACTTTGAAGAATCTCAAATATAAAATATATTTTGGTTTGTTTAACACTTTTTTGGTTACTACATGATTCCATATGTATTATTTCATAGTTTTGATGTCTTCACTATTATTCTACAATGTAGAAAAAAGAAAAACCCTTGAATGAGTAGGTGTGTCCAAACTTTTGACTATACAAAACATTAAGAACACCTACTCTTTCCATGACAGACTGACTAGGTTAAAGCTATGATCCCTTATTAAGGTCCCTTGTTAAATCCACTTCAATCAGTGTAGATGAAGGGGAGGAGACAGGTTAATGAAGGATTTCTAAGCCTTGAGACATGGATTGTTTGTGTGCCATTCAGAGGGTGAATGGGCAAGACAAAAGATTGAAGTGCCTTTGAACGGGGTATGGTAGTAGGTGCCAGGCGTATAGGTTTGTGTCAAGAACTGCCACGCTGCTGGTTGTTTCTTGCTCAACAGTTCCCCGTGCGGGTCAAGAATGGTCCACCACCCAAAGGACATCCAGCCAACTTGACACCACTGTGGGAAGCAACATGGGCCGGCATCCCTTTGGAACGCTTTTGACACCTTGTAGAGTCCATGCACCAACTAATTGAGTCTGTTCTGAGGGCAAAGTGGGGTGCAACTCAATAGAAAGAAGGATGTGCCTTAATGTTTAGAATACTCTGTGTATATCAAGTTATGTCATGGTGGCATGTAAGCTAACCATGGGCTACTTCTTTCTCTCCCTGTCAGTGCAATGGAGAGCCACTCCCTGCTCAACCCCAACCTCCAGAACAGTGAGGGGGTACTGTCCAGTTTCAGGACCACCTGGCAGGAGTTTGTAGAGGACCTGGGCTTCTGGAGGGTAAGTAACATGTTGCAGCGTCACAGATGTTTAGCAGTGCAAGGAGATTGCACTTTTGTTCTGTGACATGACGTACAAACGTTCCCCCCCCCATTGGATTGATTAAGTTAGGCATCTCCTGCGTAGCAACGGAATCTCTTTGCCAGAGACAGGAAGTAACACCGCAGACGTAGCCAATAGGGGGTCTTCAAATGGCCGCGTTGTGTGTATATAACCTGGTGTCTCAGTTTTGGTGAAACTCACAATAAAGGATGCTTTTCGAACTCTGTCACAGGTGCTGCTACTACTGGTGGTCATTGCCCTGCTCTCCCTGGGCATCGCTTACTACGTCAGCGGGGTGCTGCCCTTCTCCGCCAGCCAACTGGAGCTGGTACACTGAGGAGGGAGAAAGGGATGGTCGGGAACTGGGACACAGATAGAAGGAGGGGATAAAAAAAAAAAAGAGGACAAGAACGGAAGGTTTGGTGGCGACATGCAAGGAAGCGCTGGGGTTTAGATTGGGAAGGGGTGGGTGGATGGTTTAACTTTTAGATTCGCTCGCACACACATGCACACGCACATAATTCCAGCAAAACATTCCCTTTCCAACCTTAGAGACTACTCTTACCTTAACAATCCAGCCCATTCTAGCCGAGGGCAGAGTAATGCTTATTCTCATGTGTTGTCGTTGTGATTGACATGACTAGCCAGGGCTTGTTGCCCATATGTGATGGTTAACAGTGGCTTTTCCCCAGCTGGGCCACGTCCCAATTATCTCTAATTTCTCCGAAAGTGTGCACTTGTTAACTTCCCTTGACTAATTTGAAAGGATATGGCTGGTATATGAAATATGGCTAAAACGTCCACCCATGCCTCCACTAATCCAATGCTTTTAGATTTGTGAGAAGGCGTGAAGGAGTGTACACTTCAGGAGAAAGGAGATATTACTGGGCAGAACCCCGGAAGTCTGCATTTCCTGCATTTTGTACTGTATATGTGTACTATAATATCTGCTTTTAACATTCTCAACATGGCCTGTTATGAATGAGAATCCACATCATTTCACGTGTTAGTAATCCCTATGACAAAATAAATGACTAAATCAACCAAATATCGTACAGTGGTGTGAATTTGTCACTGTTTTCTTTTTCTGGAATAGAGAAAAATATCAGTGCTGGAAAAAGTACCCAATTGTCATACTTGAGTAAAAGTAAAGATACCTTAATAGAAAATGACAAGTGAAAGTCGCCCAGTAAAATACTACTTGAGTAAAAGTCTAAAAGTATTTGGTTTTAAATATACTTAAGTAAGTATCAAAAGTAAATGTAATTGCGAAAATGTACTTAAGTATCAAAAGTATAAATCATTTTAAATTCCTTATATTAAGCAAATCAGATTTTTCTAGTATTTTTTTTCTTCCATTTATGGATAGCTAGGGGCACACTCCAACACTCAGACATCATTTAGAAACAAAGTAGGTGTGTTTAGTGAGTCACCAGATCAGAACCAGTAGGGAGGACCAGATGCCCTCTTGTTAAGTGTGTGAATTTGACCATTTTCCTGTCCTGCTAAGCAAAGAAATGTAATGAGTACTTTTGGGTGTCAGGGAAAATGTATGGAGTAAAAAGTATATTATTTTCTTTAGGAATGTAGTAAAGTAAAACTTGTAAAAAAAAATATAAATAATAAAGTACAGATACCCCCAAAAAGTACTTTACACCACTGCAATTCTGACATCATGCGGTTTCATAGTAATATTAAGTTACATAACTTTGCATATCTAATGTAGTTGACACTAGAAGAGAAATTGTTGTGTTGTGGACCTTTTTCCTAATGTTGTCACAATATATATATTTTTCTGTGTTATGTTCTGTAGTTTTCTATAGTTAGTTTTTTTGTATAGTTTACTCGTATTTTGTTAAGTTCTATTCATGTTAATATTGTTTGGTTTTTTTAAGTGCCTTTTTGTTTAATGATTTACGCAACATGGTCAAACGGTCTTACAAAGATAATATTTGGGGTTTATTTCCATTCTTACTGTTTTAACAAGTCTCTTTCACCCACACTTCAGTTCAGAATTTCCCTATTAATGATAATCAAGCTAGAACTATTGTGTGGAATTTTGCGAAGACCAAAAATCCAACTGAAATATAACCAAGTGTGTAGAGTTAGCCAGAGTGCCCAGTCTGTTTCTGCTGTCTTACCAACTCCTTTATGGAACTGTCATGCTGTTGCTTGATGATGACTGCAATGGAGTTGACAAGAGCACAAACAGATCTGGGACCAGGCTAGTGTAGATTTGCATGGGAATGTAATGTATATAAAAATGGATGTGTCATGTCATGGTCCCTCTTCCATCACCAAGTCGAGTACAAAATGAACTGTCGAGTAAGTAGCACCTTGATTGTGTGCCTTTTGAAAGAAAAATAAATGTTTGCTGCATTTTGTGTTCAGTTAGTTGACAGCTTATTGAAAACCTTGTTAAACAGCTGTAGGCTACTAAATAGAAAAACGTAATTTTCTGAAGATTATTGTAAATATTCTGTTTTTATGTTGGTTTTTTTGCCATGTCAATTGTAGCATACATCACATATTGTAAACCATGTTGTTTAACCTTTTGGTTCAATTGTTCTGTGTATTTTAACCTTTGTGTTAATTCAGTTTCTAAAGCAAAAAGGAACTTGTATGCCCAATGAACACAAATGCAAAATGGAACTAAAAAAGCATGTAAGAAAATACATCTAGAATAGTTCAATTGCTTTGTGTTATTCATACATGTAATAATCAAAATATCTAACAGTTCCTTCCTTGTTCAATGCAAAAAGACTATATAAATCCTTCAAGCAATTCACTAGTTCACCGGACTTTGGCACAGGTACACTGTCCCTCGATGCGATGGGCAGTCATGTAGGGACAGAAGCGAGTCCTTCAGTAGTAGCCTCCAGTGGGGCTTTTCACCGGTCTCTGACGGTAGAGACAATATCCTCCTCCAGCGCAGTTCGACTCAGCTCAGTTGTGTGAAATGCCCTCAAGTAACCCCATTGTCGTTGAAGAGGAAGTTGGACAACCATTCTGCTTCGTCTGTGAATCCTGCCACAAGTCTCCCCTCTCCGTCACATCAGTAGGACTCTCACCCTCTCCTTCCATGCATGTCAACTCTGACCTGTCCTGACTATCATTATCTGAGTGTGATCCCCATTTTCGGATGAGACTGATGAGAGGTAATACACATGCTGGGGGATTCACTCCTAACCATAGGCCTTCAGAAATACCCAAAACATGAATCACTAATGTTACTGCCACTATCCATTGTGACCATGTCACTATGTTTCCATAGGGCTTTTCTTCAACTTTGAGGGTGACCGTGAGCGCGACAGCTTCTGGATTTCATCTCTGTCGATCGGTATCGGGACCGAAGAAGCACAAGTATGTGCCCTGGTCAGAACTGTGTACGTCTGAGAGTGAGATCTTCCCGCCTGTAATCATCCATGGACACAGACACCCTAGAATCAGGGCGCCCACCCTCGACAAGGTTATTTGACCCACAGTCCCACACGGTGACATGATATCATTGACGTGACGTGCAAATGAGCGATAGAAAACCGATTGCGCAAATGTCACCATTCGGAATATACAGCTCTGGAAAAAATTAAGAGACCACTGCAAAATTATCACTTTGTCTGGTTTTACTATTTATAGTTATGTGTTTGGGTAAAATTATTTTTTTTTGTTTTATTCTATATACTACTGACAACATTTCTCCCAAATTCCAAATAAAAATATTGTCATTTAGAGCATTTATTTGCAGAAAATGAAAACTGATCCTAATAACAAAAAAAGATGCTGTGTTGTCAGACCTCGAATAATGCAAAGAAAGTTCATCATCATTTTTAAACAACACAATACTAATGTTTTAAGTTCAGAAATCAATATTTGGTGGAATAACCCTGATTTTCAATCACAGCTTTCATGCTTCTTGGCATGCTCTTCACCGGTCTTTCACATTGATGTTGGGTGACTTTATGCCACTCCTGGCGCAAACATTCAAGCAGCTCGGCTTTGTTTGATGGCTTGTGACCATCCATCTTCCTGTTGATCACATTCCAGAGGTTTTCAATGGGGTTCAGGTCTGGAGATTGGGCTGGCCATGACAGGGTCTTGATCTGGTGGTCCTCCATCTACACCTTGATTGACCTGGCTGTGTGGCATGGAGCATTGTCCTGCTGGAAAAACCAATCCTCAGAGTTGGGGAACATTGTCAGAGCAGAAGGAAGCAAGTTTTCTTCTAGGACAACCTTGTACGTGGCTTGATTCATGCGTCCTTCACAAAGACAAATCAGCCTGATTCCAGCCTTGCTGAAGAACCCCCAGATCATCACCGATCCTCCACCAAATTTTGGTGCAAGACCTGGAGAGGACTACAAGCCACAGGGTCTCGCACCCACTGTGAAATTTGGTGGAGGATACACAGGGATCAAATTATTAGGGTGAGGCACATGGGCTACTAACAGCTTACTACACAACATACACTTAGTATTACTTTCTTAACTACAGTATACATATCTCCCTGGAATATTACATCATTTATGCAGCAGCATACAATACATTTTTGGACTCACCTTGTGCTGTGCTCACTTGAACAGGAAGGTGACGTGGCAGTCTTTCACGGGCAAATTTTTGCATCAAACTTTGTCCTTAAAGTCTGGCATTCTCTGGATTTATGGTGCTTTCAAGACAATTGGGAACTCTGAAAAAAACAATGTCGAATCATGATGTTAGTGATCTTCAGGTCGGGGCTCTAGAGTTTCCGACTTGGAATTCCGAGTTGGATGACCGTTCAAAACGTATTTTCCCAGTTGGAGCTCGTTTTTTTCCAAGTTACTAGTTATCTTGAACTCATTGAAGTTTGAGATTTCCCAGTTCCGAGTTTCCAGTTGTTTTGAAAGCGGCAGAAATCATGCTGGATGGACAGCATGGCCAATGTTGAATGTTAATCCTTTTAAACTTGGAAAGGAGACCCTTAAACCCAGAATTGGACCACACATCCACTCCACTGAAAAGCAGGCTAGCGATTGTTTTGCAATGCTTGCAGTTAGCCACTGATTCCTTCCAAACCACTCATTGTTGGGGCCTCCCGAGTAGCGCAGCAGTCTAAGGCACTGTTTCATAGTGCTAGAGGCGTCACTACAATCCCAGGTTCAATCCCATGCTGTGTCGCAACCGGCCGCGTCCAGGAGACCCATGAGGTTGGCCCAGCGTCGTCCAGGTTAGGGGAGGGTTTGGCTGGCCGGGATGTCCTTGTCCCATCGCGTTCTAGCAAGTCCTTGTGGCGGGCCGGGCGGATGCACGCTGACTTCGGTCACCAGCTGTACAGTGTCCCCATGAGTGACAGAACACTGAGCCAATCACGGCGCACTAGAGAACATTACCAACCCCTACGCTCCGTATTTTCCGCTGGCTGCCCCATCACCACAGAAAGCACTGAGCTGAGCTGAAACACCTGCATTTTGGAGCTGCCTTATTCAAGAAAGCAAAAAAGAGACCATGTTTGAATTAATGAAGCTGCGTACAAAGATTTTTTTTTTTTTTTTTTACATTGTTTGCAAACTGATACGTGACACGAATTAATGCCAAAATAACATGCAAAACATGCAAAAAAATTGTTTATATATATGCACCCAGTGGACTTCTTACTTCCTTTTTTTTTTAGCTAAACAGAGCCCCACCTGCCCTGAATGACGGGGAGCCACTGGATACACCCTGGATGTGTTTAACAAAATCAGCTATATGCATTGAGCTTGTCTGACGCTTAAAGCTTACGGTTTGATGAAATAAGACAAATGCCTCAAGAGGGCGCCAGAGATCTAGACAACCAGAATTTAAAAAAACTTCAGCTGACCCAACTACTCTCCCGCTCCTGCTGGCTTTCTTAGATTCTGCCATTACTCTCCTGATGTTGCGCTACGCTCGGAGTCAGCAACCCTTCTCATGTTGAATGCCAATGTATCTTACCATTTCTACCGATCTGCATGCCACTTATGGTTTTCATATGCACATTTTTTGTGAAACAGTTTCATTTCATTTATAATAAAGTCTTCGTATCTCACAATCATTGCTATTGCCATCTATGTAAAAATAGCCTACATAAAGCCAACAAATAAAAGCATTGCAGCCTTCAGGTAGAAAATATAATGATTTAAAAAAAAATTGAAACATTGAATTAACTATTAACTTGGTGGGAACATTGTATAAAATATTCTGGGCGCTCAGAGTTTCCCAGAACAGACACAGCTGTTGGCTATTTGCGCAAGGGATAAGAAGCTCACCAGAGTACCAGCACCTCAAATGTTCTACTGCTTGAGTTCCTGTTCCTCTTATAGAATATTAGCGGGAAAGTATTGTGGCGCTCCTGCAACTTATATAAACAGTACCAGCACCCAAATTGAGTACCGGAACCTATTTCAGTAAAGGTCACGCACTGATAAAAAAAAAGTAATCAGGTAGGCCTATTTATTTACGTTTCCAACGGATCAGGACATGACATTATCGAAAGGAGAGAGCTGGGAATATTTTTCAAATACATTGAGGACCTATTATAATTATCAATGGATGGAAAAAAACAGACTTCCTTTGCTTGCTGTTTGAGGTGAAGAAAACATTACTTTGAGAAATACTATCAGATCCCCAAATGGGCACATTTATACGCCTACATTTACGCCAGGCCAGGTAGCCGATAGGTCTACTTCTATGCGTGCGCGTCCTTACTCAATACCGACAGGAGCACTCCAAACAAAAGACAATGACAAAATTGACAAAACTCATAAATGGAATGAAATAAACCAAAACTTGTTTCTCACAAGTGTAGCATATGTTGTTCACTCTGCAAACAATGTGTCCACTCAGACAATGAGAATGGGAAGACTGGAATAATACTATTGAATGCATTAAAATAAATTACCGTAACCAAAGTAACAACATTGTAGATTAGAAATTATAGGAATTAAAGGTAAATGTACTACTGGTGATATATGTAATGGGGAATTGATATACACTAACAAGCAAAGCAAACAATTGACACAATGAAGTTATGAAACAACCTGTCAAAACACTACAAGTCATTCATATGGAACATTGTTTGGGTTGTAGGCCTACCATGTCAAAACCATATATACAACCTAAAAACAGTGCCTTCAAAAAGTATCCATACCCCTTGACTTGTTTTACATTTTGTTGTGTTACAGCCTGAATTCAAGTGGGAAAAAAAAAAAAAATCTCTCTTCTCCTAAAAAAACTCCCTAGTCGTCACCGATGACAAGCATACCCATAACATGATGCAGCCACCACCATGCTTGAAAATATGAAGAGTGGTACTCAGTGATGTTTTGTGTTGGATTTGCCCCAAACATAACGCTTTGTATTCAGGACATAAAGTTAAATTCTTTGCCACATTTTTTGCAGTTTTACTTTAGTGCCATATTTCAAACAGGATGCATGTTTTGCAATATTAGTATTCTGTACAGACTTCCTTCTTTACACTGTGTAATTTAGGTACGTTTTTAAAACCTTGTCTATCTTTATATGGCGTGGAGTTGTCTACATAATCTAAAGACATCGCCACATTTCGTATGCCAAAGCAAAACCCGTAGCGAAAGACCCCAGAGACCTGACCACTGCAGTTGAAGATGACTGTAGGCCTACCTCATCCAAACAACCAAGGCTTGATTTTAATCGTTCAGGAGGACAGGCTTTAACCCAGGATAGCTGAACAAGCATAGAATCAGGAATTAGAATAGTAATTGTGTAGTGAACACGATGGGAGACAGAGAGCTGGTTTCAAGTGTAGGGAGCAGCAGGTGTTTATTTGTAAAGGACCACAGGAGGAGGCAGGTAGCTGGGTCCAGGGGCAGGCAGAAGGTCATACACAGGGCGTCCAAAAAGGAAACAGTACAGGCAGGGAAAAGGCTAGTAACGTCATCCGGGAGATCGGGCAATAGGTTGATAACAGGAAATCCAATAGGCTAAAGTACAGGCAGGGAATAGGCGTCATTAGTGAGGCAGGCCAAAACTATCAAACAAGGGAGGATTAAATTACAGGAAAACCAGAGCTCCAAATAGAAGTGTGTCACAAAACAAACAATACCTCACAATGATGGGGTGCAAAGAACAACTAAATAGTGTGTGATAATGACATACAGGTGTGTGAACAGGTGATCAGAATTCAGGTGATTGGGATCTGGAGAGTGAGCTGCGTTCAGGGGATCTATGTGTTTGAGAGGGTGTGAGCTGGAAAGTGAGCTGCGTTCAGGGGATCTACGTGTTTGAGAGTGTGAGTTGGAAGCAGACGTTGCAAATTGAATAAGATCTCTATGTGAACAAGCTTGGAGCTGGGTATGTAGTAGGGGAAATTCTGCCCTTTTCCACAGTAGAATCTTTCATTATTAGGTTACTTATTTGGTGTATAGGCCTACATAACTTAAGGTTGACATTGAGTGAGGGCGCGCAGCATTTTGGGGTGTAATGCAAAAGTAATGTAACAAATTACTTTTCCTATGGAGTAATAAGTAAATTAATTTGTTATTGTTGAAAGAAGTATTGAGTAATAGGTAATATATTACTTTTTTGAGTAATGACACCAACACTGATTACACTAAGTTTTCTTTTTTCTTTCCAAAGCATCTTAATAGGACTGAACCAATGCCTCAAGACTTGCTATTCCATTTCTTCCACAGCGTAGAGTACTTTACCCACTTTTGGAGAAAATGTTTGAATCGATCTCTCTATTCTCACCATAAAAACAAGGTGGAGGTGTGGGGCTTTCTCACTGGGCCTGGTTTTTCTCTCACTAACTACCTGGTAAAATAGGCAACACTCTGAGACAACACTGGGCTTTACTCTGAATAAAATAGAATAATCTTTTTTACTCCCCCCCCCCCCCCCCCCCCCACACACAAAAAAACACCAACCAAACAAATACGAACTGCAAAATCGTTTATTAATCATCTAGATGAAAGGTTTTCTCTAAAAGTATTTCATAGGCCTACCCAAGGTTTGGTTAAGCTGGATGGATGGATGGATGGATGGATCAAGGGATAGAGGGGTTCGGGGATTGGATGGGGAGAAAGACAGATCAGGGGAGTAACGGCCCGACTCTGACCCTGCTCCAGCAGGGCTACTGCTCCCACTGGGGAAGACTGGGTTTATGTGGTGAGTGGTTGAGAACCCCCCTGCTGGCCGGTGCAGGTAGTGTGGTGGGGGGGACATATAGGCTGCCATCTGCATTTGCATGGCCTGGAGAACCCAGGGGTTATACATCGCTGCTTGCATCCATGCCATCTGGGCCTGAGCCATCTGGGCATACAGGGCCTGGGCTTGAACCTGTTGAGATTGGGCCTGATGGGCATTTAGGGCCTGAGCTTGGGCCTGCTGGGCTTGAGCCTGATGGGCCTGAGCTTGAGCTTGTGCCAGGTGGGCATTTAGGGCCTGGGCTTGTGACTGGTGCGCTTGGTGTGCCTGGGCCTCATTTGCCTCTTCGAACTGGGCCTTGGCTATACAAAGCTGGTGGTTGATGGAGGGTGTGAAGACCAAAGAGTGGGCTAGGTGGTAGGGGCAGGCATCGGGGGTGGCCTCAGGGGGACCTGGGGCTGGTCCAGCTGGTCCTGGTGCCCTGTCGAAAGGGTTGGGGTTGAGCCTCACCCAACCACGGGCTATGGGAGTGATGCTTCGACTACTACCGCTGTTTCCCTCCTGGGTGGTGGTAGGCCTGGAGGTCTGCGAAGATGCCCCAGCCACAGAGGCCGTTGGTGGGCTTGGGGAGGAGGAGGCTGGGGCTGTGGTGGGAGCCGGGGTGGAGTAGGTGTAATAGGGGGTTAGGGCCTGTGCAGGGGTGGATGGGTTGGAGTAGGAGCAGGAGGGGGCTGGGGTGGGGTAGGACAAGGTAAAGGGGGGGGCTGGGGAGGGGTAGGACAAGGTAAAGGGGGGGTCTGGGGAGGAGGCTGGAGCCGGGGTGGGTGTGGATGGGGTGTGGGAGGAGGAGGGTGTGACTGGCAGAACGGTCTTCCTCTGGTTAACCTCCGAGCTGATCTTGGCAACCAGGTCCTTGGCAGCTAGCGAAAGCCGCTCCTTCTCCTTCTTTTCATCCTTCTCGGCCTCGCCGTCCCGGGTCTCAGCTTTACTGGTAACGGGAGGGCTAATGGGAGTAACAGGAGGGTCGGGCTGACGGGGAGGACCAGGGGTGACCATGACGATCTCCACATCATCCTCCTCCTCCACCGCTTCCACCTCTGCAACCACCGGTACCTTGACCTTCTTCAGTAGCTTCTCCTGGTGCTGTCTGAAGCTGTGATGGTAGTACATGGACAACTGGAAAACATAAGACAGGCAGTGATGAGATATTTGTAAAATCCCAGAGATTGTGACAGTGAGTTATGATTATGAGTTGTAAATAGCCTATATGATGATAGTGTAGGTAGGCTCTGTGTCCCAAATGACACCATATCCCCTATGTAGTGCGCTACTTTTGACCAGGAACCATAAATGGAATAAATAGAGTGCCATTTGTGACAAAAACATGTAACCACATTGGTAATGCATTGCCAATAGATTTAGGCCACTTAATGTGTTTGATCAATTAGGCCATACCTTTGAGGTGGGGGTAGCTGAGGAGAGCTTTTGAAAACCATAGAGAATCATTTGTTGGTCGAATCCTGCCATGGTGACACATGGGAGAGTAGGTCGGAATCCTGTTCGCTGCAACACCTCCTTGGTGAACCGTTCCTCGTCGAGAAGCATGTAAATGCCATTCTTGTCCCATGTGGCCGACTTGAACATGTCCGAATCCACTATTTTCCACAACCTAGTAGGGAAATCTTGATTGAAGAAGGAATTGCTCAGTTTCACTAGTTGTTCGTGGTCAAGGCGAGGCCTCTTCCGATATTTGAGCATCTGTCGAGCGTTTTCCTCCAGAAGGTACCTAAGATCCACGTCAGTGCCAATCGCGGAAGTCTCAGCTTCAACATCTCGTACCCGCGTACTGTTGTGCCGTTTGTGGACCGTTAGGTCTACGCCTAACACTCTCGGGGATGCACTCCTGCTGTCACTATTTAGCTGTGGCGATTGTTCCGCTAAATTATTAGTGGCCATATTTTGGCAAGCAAGCCGAAAAGTTTATATTGCTTCACAGGTACTTCTCAATAACAGAAAACAAGATTTCTGTCGTCATCAATTTTAAATGTAGCACTTGTTTATGGACGTCATAGAAGCTCAATGGCAACGAGGTGACATCATAATGCGCATTAAGCCAAGGTGAATTCACGCGCGCAAACAATCCAAACGACAGTCAAGGCTCGAAATTGAAGAAAACAATTCTGATTAGTCTACACTCAGTTTATCAATCGTTGATCTAGTATTTATCGTTAGAATGGCTTCGGAGTTCTTTGGCGTCTATGGTTTTACTTTTATGTATGGCTCACGTCTCACTGTGACTCGTGCTATATGTTTTGTGTTTGTGTGTTGGCATTGGTTACTAAAAAGTTCGCATTGTGACGTTTTTAATATGTATGAAGCATGCAGCTTTCATGTGAATTCCATCCATCAATTATTCTTTACCAACCTGCAAGGCGCACAGACAAAAACTTGCGTGAGCAAAGAGTAACGGATTTTTCCCACTACCGTGCCGTCATACATACAACTAGAAGATGACGAGCAGGAGATCAGCGCGAATATACCGAACCCATACCCGTATAATAACCTCTCCCCACGCTCATCCCCTGAGCTCCCGTCTGGGACTGGTGTCGACGCGGTCTCCCCCAGTGTCTCCCTCCGCGTCCCCTGTAGAGTAGGAGGACGAGGACTGCTTCAAAGAGCGGGAAGACGCGATCCTCACGCTCACCCCGGACCAGGGAAATGTGGGAATATGTTGTGTTTATTTGCTGTCTGTATGCTAAATGATTTTATTGTTCACTGGATATATAAGCTATTTCGTTAACACCTTCCTATTATTGAGTTGCACCCCCCCATTTGCCCTCAGAACAGCCTCAATTCGTCAGGGGCATGGACTCTACAAAGTGTCAAAAGCGTTCCACAGGGATGCTGGCCCATGTTGACTCCAATGCTTCCCGCAGTTGTGATAAGTTGACTGGATGTCCTTTGGGTGGTGGACCATTCTTGATACACACGGGAAACTGTTGAGCTGAAAAACCCAGCAGCGTTGTCGTTCTTGACACACTCAAACCGGTGCGCCTGGCACCTACTACTATACCCCGTTCAATGGCGCATAAGTCTTTTGTCTTGCCCATTCACCCTCTGAATGGCACACATACACAATCCATGTGTCAATGGTCTCAAGGCTTAAACATCCTTCTTTAATCTTTCTCCTCCCCTTCATCTACACTGATTGAAGTGGATTTAACAAGTGACAATAAGGGATCATAGCTTTCACCTGGATTCACCTGGTCAGTCTATGTCATGGAAAGAGCATGTGTTCCTAATGTTCTGCAAACTCAGTTCAGTACATTTGACGATAATATGTTGCCATTTGGGGCGCAAGCCTTGGCTAAAGTAGGCCTACAATGCATAACATATTTTTGAAAGATTTAGCCATGTTTCAGTTGTACATGGTCCCTGTCAAACAAATTGAATGAATAGAAATTCCTTTCAGGGACAGAACCGGCCACTGCAACCCACCAGGCCGATCGGGGAGCCTCTGTGTCACTGCCGCCCTGCCCTGCCACGTCCCTGGCTTCCCTGGCAAACTCTGGATGCTGGTGGAGACCGGCCTGATGAAATCAGAGCGGGAGGTGAGGGAGAGAAAAAGAGAGAGGGATGGATTGATGGATGGATGGATGGATGGCTGGATGGATGGATGGAGAGATAAAGAGAAAGGAGAAAAAATTCATTGTATATACAAGTGCCAGCAAAAAAAAAAATGAATTTCAAGAAAAACTTACATAACATAACATTATAGGTATGTTGCCATCGACGAGATGTTCATTAAGGAGATTCTGGAGATGGCTCCCCCACCGCTGTTTATCAACAAGAGAATGTGCCGTATCTACCGACAGCTTAGCCTGTATGATTTCGGTAAGATGTACGGTTTGGTAAGATGTACGGTAAGATGTTCGGTAAGATGTACGGTTCGGTAAGATGTACGGTTCGGTAAGTTGTACGGTTCGGTAAGATGTACGGTTCGGTAAGATGTACGGTTCTGTAAGATGTTCGGTAAGATGTTCGGTAAGATGTACGATTCGGTAAGATGTACGGTTCCTGTGATTGTGGGGAACGTGGTGATCGAGAACAACGCCGCGAGCGTCCCAGTAAGCCCTGCTTGGTACGGCGCTCAGAGCGTAAGTGAGGCAATTCCTACGCACACATTTTTATTTGTGGAAAAGAAGATTCCCACCGGGCACCAACGTGAAATAGACGTTGAATTGACGTCTGTGCCCAGTGGGTTGTTGATTTCATGTTTAGCTACAGTGTAATGGAATGTTTAAAACGATACCCTAATAATCCAATTAATCAGTATGTCCCAAATGGCACCCGATACACAATATACTGCACTACTTTTGACCAGGCCAGTCAAAATTAAAGTACTATAAAGGTGATTGGGTGCCACATAAGATCTGATCATCCTTAGCAAATAACTTCTGTGCTTTGTGAGATCGTAATACTGAGTGTCCTCCACCCCCCCCCCCCCCCCCCCCCCCCCTTCTTTCGCAATGTCTTTATTGTGTCTCTTTCGGGACAGACCTTCTCTCCCTTCTCTCTCCCCCTCTTCTAGCTTGTCTACTTCCTCAATCGTTACTTCCAGCAGGGCTGCGTTGAGCTTCTCTCACTGGTAACGCGTCGTGTTGCAGTGAAGTACAATGAGCTGTCTGTACCTGCCATCAGAACCACCACCACTACCCCCTGGACCAGCTACGGACTATCCAGCTACGATGCCCCGAAGTCGGCCTCAGCCTCTACCCCCCTCTCTCCCATCCACCACCTACGTACGGAGCCAATGGATCCAGTGGAGATACCCCAGCGAACAACACCCTCTCCCCAGGCTTGGGTCACCGTAGCCAGGCTAGTGAGACTGGAGTGGCCTCTATGATGGATGCCAGCACCATGACTTCCACAAGCTGTCTAAGTCCAAGCCAACCACCATCACTTCCACCATGGGGGGGCGCTGTCATCCGGTCTCTGCCCACGTTTGGTGAGGATTCCCGGGCGCAGCTCTGGCTATCGATGGCCTCCCCCTGGATGTCTCACTTCAAGCCGCTCTACAGAAAGTCTATGATGGCCCTCTCAGCACCGCAACACAAAAGAGCCGACATACCTTCCTTTCCCTCCTCTTCCTCCTCCTTCGCTCTCGTCCTCACTCCACTTCTTGCCCTGCGCTAAGTGCAGCTACATCCAAGGGTCTACAGCACACAATCTCCCAGCCGGCCCAAAGAGGGGAAACTAGACCAGGGACGCTACTACCTTCATCGCCCATCCCGCGTATACTCTCACAAAGATACATAGGCACATCTAGATTCCTAAATTAAGATCGCCTGCATTATATGTAGCTGTTTCTCTCTTTGTCCATACATTGTACACATTATACTGCATCTACCAGCTGCAATATTATGGCTGCATCTCTCTATTCTATTCCCTGTGTGTACACTACTTTCAACCAGAGCCCTATTGACCCTGTTTAAAAGTACTATGCTTGTATTCGTTCAGCCAGCTTTTTTTTAGACTGCACTTCGTTTGCCAACAGGGGGCAGTAGAATCATACCATTACCAATAACACACACCCACACACAAACACACACACACACACACACTATTTCATTACAAGAGCTACTTGTATAAGTGTTTATGTTGTGTGAGTTTAGGGGTGCGTCCCAAAATGGCACCCTATTCCCTATATAGTGCACTACTTTTAACCAGGAACAATAGGGCTCTTGTCAAAAATGTGATATAAATTCAAGTCATTATATAGGGCTTCACAAACACACACACACACACACACACATACACACATACACACAAACAGGTCTGAGTCTGGAGATGAGCTAATGTCGAAAGCCACAGGTACACAAACAGAGCCTTGTAGTCTGAGGGTAAAGTGCTTAACCACAACCTCTCTCTCTATATATCTTTCCCTCTCTCTAAAAGAACAGGACAAAGGACAACGTTTCTCCAGACAGATCAATAACTGTGTGTATCTGTGTGTGTGGGTGGTCCCGCAGGACAAAAGAGAGACGTGGAGGAGCCAAACCAAGCACATTAAGTGTGTGGCCATCTTGTAAGTTCTGTCTCTGTCCATACTGGTCTCATAGACTAGACTTGACATAGTAAACGTAAATCCGGGACACTCAAATGGATATGATATGTTAAGTTTGGTATGGTTAAATAAGACAGAATGTTACTTAAGGCAAAAACGAAAATAGGGTGGTTGATCATTTTAGCTACTTAGCGACTACTTACTACTTTTTAGCTACTTTGTAACTACTTAGCATATTAGCTAACCTTAACCCTTTAACCTACTTCCTAACCCTAACCGTAATGTTCGCCAGCTAGCTAACATTAGCATTAGCCACCTAGCCACCCCTAGCTAACGTTAGCCACAAATTGGAATTCGTAACTTAATGTACGTTTTTCAAATTGGTAACATATTGTTTGAAGGCAATTTACTGATATGAATACTGATAGGAAATGGGTGATGGACATCCACAAATGAATACATACCATACGAAACATAACATTTCATACTAAATGGAGTGATCTCAGATTTACATACAGAATAATACGAAATGCTCTGAGACCGTGTTGCTCTGTCTGCTGTATCTCATTTGGGTGATAACAAGCAGTGTCTGTAATATTGATTTTTAGAGGGCAGACAGGGGAGGAGTGTGTGTGTGCTTAGAGAGAGGTGGTAGAGGCAGAGTGATAGAGAGAAAGGAAGGGAGGGAGAGTATGAAAGAGAGACAGGGGCCGATAGATTGAGAAGGAGAAAATGAGACAGAGAGAGAGAGGGGAAGGGTAGGAGAGAAAGATAGAGGTCTCTCTTCTATCAACAGATAATGAAGTGTGTTAAAAGAAGAATGTGTGTGTGCCCGGCACCATTTGACTCTGGAAGTGAGGGAGAGAGAGAGAGCTGTGAAAGAGAGGCTTTGTGTGATGAGAGCAGGGTTGGGGAGTAAATTATTACATGTAATCAGTTACATGTAATCTGATTACAAAAAAAAAGGACTGTAATCGGTTTTATTACCACTACTTTTAAATTCACTTTAACATTTGTGTGAAAAAATACATCATGACACATCTCAATTACATTCAATTTAGCATTGAAAAAAAGTGCACGTTTAAGTTTGTTCAACCTGAGTGAGTCTGACCAGAAGTCAGAGACCACTATGATGACACACCAAATTCATTTGATGGATTTTTTTGGTCTTCTTCTAATGCCTTTCAAGGGGATAGTAATCCAATAGTAATCTGATTACGTTACTGAGTTTGGCTAATCCAAAAGTTACGTTACTGATTACAATTTTGGACTGGTAACTAGTAACTGTAAAGGATTACATTTAGAAAGTAACTTACCCAACCCTGGATGAGAGTAGGATGGACAAGAGCAGAGAGAGACTAGAGAGAGTCAAAGAGGTATAGAGGTACAGTATATAGAGAGAGGGAGACTGGCAGGGAGAAAAGGAAGGTAGAGCTGGGGATATTATAAAAAGGAAGGTGGGAGAAGGGAAGGAGAAATTGTGTGTGTGAGAGGTAGAAAGAGAGAGGGGGAGTGTAGAGGAAGTGTGTTTAGGCATAGGTTTGAGCGATAAAGAGAGAGCTGAAGACAGAGAGTGAGAGACAGAAACTGAAAGAACATACAAAGAAAGCAGCACATATCAAAGGTGGAAATTATTACATGTAACAAGTTACATGTAATCTGATTACAAGTAGTCCAAGAAGTTTCTTTTTTTTCTAAAATTATCTGCCAAAATTGTTGCAACCCCTATTACTAGTCTGTTCAACCTCTCTTTCGTGTCGTCTGAGATTAACAAAGATTGGAAAGCAGCTGCGGTCATCCCCCTCTTCAAAGGGGGGGGACACTCTTGACCCAAACTGCTACAGACCTATATCTATCCTACCCTGCCTTTCTAAAGTCTTCGAAAGCCAAGTCAACAAACAGATTACCGACCATTTCGAATCCTACCGACCATTTCGAATCCCACCGCACCTTCTCCACTATGCAATCTGGTTTCAGAGCTGGTCATAGGTGCACCTCATCCACGCTCAAGGCCCTAAACGATATCTTAACCGCCATCGATAAGAAACAATACTGTGCAGCCGTATTCATTGACCTGGCCAAGGCTTTCGACTCTGTCAATCACCATATCCTCATCTGCAGACTCAATAGCCTTGGTTTCTCAAATGATTGCCTCGCCTGGTTCACCAACTACTTCTCTGATAGAGTTCAGTGTGTCAAATCGGAGGGCCTGTTGTCCGGGCCTCTGGCAGTCTCTATGGGGGTGCCACAGGGTTCAATTCTTGGGCCGACTCTTTTCTCTGTATACATCAACGATGTCGCTCTTGCTGCTGGTGAGTCTCTGATCCACCTCTATGCAGACGACACCATTCTGTATACTTCTGGCCCTTCTTTGGATACTGTGTTAACTACCCTCCAGACGAGCTTCAATGCCATACAACTGTCCTTCCGTGGCCTCCAACTGCTCTTAAATACAAGTAAAACTAAATGCATGCTCTTCAACCGATCCCTGCCTGCACCTGCCCGCCCGTCCAGCATCACTACTCTGGACGGTTCTGACTTAGAATATGTGGACAACTACAAATACCTAGGTATCTGGTTAGACTGTAAACTCTCCTTCCAGACTCACATCAAACATCTCCAATCCAAAGTAAAATCTAGAATTGGTTTCCTATTTCGCAACAATGCATCTTTCACTCATGCTGCCAAACATACCCTCGTAAAACTAACCATCCTACCGATCTTTGACTTTGGCGATGTCATTTACAAAATAGCCTCCAATACCCTACTCAATAAATTGGATGCAGTCTATCACAGTGCCATCCGTTTTGTCACCAAAGCCCCATATACTACCCACCACTGCGACCTGTACGCTCTCGTTGGCTGGCCCTCGCTTCATACTCGTCGCCAATCCCACTGGCTCCAGGTCATCTACAAGACCCTGCTAGGTAAAGTTCCCCCTTATCTCAGCTCACTGGTCACCATAGCAGCACCCACCTGTAGCACGCGCTCCAGCAGGTATATCTCTCTGGTCACCCCCAAAGCCAATTCCTCCTTTGGCCATCTCTCCTTCCAGTTCTCTGCTGCCAATGACTGGAACGAACTACAAAAATCTCTGAAACTGGAAACACTCATCTCCCTCACTAGCTTTAAGCACCAGCTGTCAGAGCAGCTCGCAGATCACTGCACTTGTACATAGCCCATCTATAATTTAGCCCAAACAACTACCTCTTCCCCTACTGTATTTATTTATTTATTTATTTTGCTCCTTTGCACCCCATTATTTCTATTTCTACTTTACTTTACTTTTCTTCCACTGCAAATCTACTATTCCAGTGTTTTACTTGCTATATTGTATTTACTTCGCCACCATGGCCTTTTTTGCCTTTACCCCCCTTATCTCACCTCATTTGCTCACTTTGTATATAGACTTATTTTTCTACTATATTATTGACTGTATGTTTGTTTTACTCCATGTGTAACTCTGTGTTGTTGTATGTGTCAAATTGCTTTGCTTTATCTTGGCCAGGTCGCAATTGTAAATGAGAACTTGTTCTCAACTAGCCTACCTGGTTAAATAAAGGTGAAATAAATACATTTTAAAAAGTAATCATCTAGTTTTTCAAAGTATCTGTAATCTAATTACATCATTTTTGCTGGTAACATAACCGATTAGTTATTTTTTTTGTAATCAGATTATTTGTAATCAGATCTCCAACTCTCTATCTCCCCAAGTCCCATCTCTTGTCTATCCTCCTTCTTTCCTCCTTTTTCCCTTTCTCTTTTGTAATTCATACCCTCCCTTATACCTTCTTTGTCTCCTTCCCTCTATTTCTATGTTTTCCCTCTCTCTAGCTCTCTCTAGTTAGCTACTAGTTACAAACAGGAAGTGTTTTTTACGAGAACATGCCCCTGGCTCCTTTTCTATTTCTTTTATAGTTTCAGCAGTGGCTGTGTGTGTGTGTGTGTGTGTGTGTGTGTGTGTGTGTGTGTGTGTGTGTGTGTGGTGCTGACAGAGGGGTTTTCTCCTTCTCTCCTGGCGCCCCCCCCCCCCCTCCTACACACACACACACACACACACACACACACACACACACAGCCCCCTTCCTTTTATATCTTTGTTATATTCTGGTTGCCTGGCAGCATACTTCCTTTCTTCCTACCACACGCTCATTAATTACTCTCTCTCTCTCGTTTCTCTTCTGGGTCTCTCTATCTCGTGCTCTCTCTCTCTCCTTCCCTCTTTCTCTCTCTCTCCACTCCTGTATTCCTCATCACTCCTTTCTGGACTGCATGGGCAAACGCGATTAGTTATGGACGACACAATGTGACTCTCTGACAGATGGAGAGAGAGAGTACGAGAGAAAAAGACAGCCTTGTTTCTTGCTCCAATGTAATTCAATGACGTCCGGTGTACTACCACAACTTGTTACCCTTTACAACTTGTTACCCTTTACAACTTGTTACCCCCCCCCCCCCCCAACCATTATTAGTTTAACTTCCTCTTTAAATTGCCTAATGAAATGATGATCTGTGATAATGGGCTATAGTGGGTTCATGGGGTTGTGACTTGTAGGGACAGTAGTTGCACTATTGAATCTGTGTGTGCAGTGAGGGAATGTGAATTAAGGCATGAAGAACACTTGGCTGTAGGTTGTGACTTCTTGGGCAATAGTGACCGCATTGAACTGTGTGAAGAGAAAACCACTCCAGAGTCATTGTGGCACTAAGGCCACTAGGGGGCATTGTGATTTTATGATTTTTAACTGTTGAAGACGCAGCAGCTATTCTTCCTGAGGTCCAAACAGAACATGACAAAATACAGAACACTTATGGCCAAGTATTATACAGAACACTAATGGACATTCTATCACAGAGTTAAGTGTGGCTGTTGAGGCTGGTTACAAGCTGTGACCAGCCTCAAAGATATATGAGACAAGCTTTCTAATCTATGATAATGAGAGGATTTGTGTTTGGCATATGTTTGCTTGTATGATGGCTACACATAGCCTTGGTGGCAGTCTGTTCCCATGCTAGGCAATGACAATGGAGAAGGCAAAAGCACAAACAGATCTGGGGCAAGGCTAGGATAAAATGGTATTGTGTTTTGATGATTTGGGTTTATTTGACTTGACTTGTTTTACATTTATCCCGTTCCTCATGGGAATGGGATGATTGTAGTAGGAACTGAACACATGCAAACAATCATACTGGGATTACAACAACTGTTGAGATTATCTAGTCGAATAAACTGTCGTCACTTTGACTCTCAATCCTAATCTGTTGGTTTGGTTACAGAGACAGATTATAACTAAATGGAATTAGAATTGGGTCATTATGGCAGAATAAAATTGGGTCATACTTAACATTGGAGTGTGATTTTCTCTATTGTAAATAATGTGTGTGTGTGGGTGTGTGTGTGGGTGTGGGATGTAACCTCTGTTTAACAACATTTCACACCTCTAACCTCTTGAAATAAATATGGCACACACCGTCTTCCACCTGACAACCACACACACACACACACACACACACACACACACCCGTCTTCCACCTGACAACCACACACACACACACACACCCGTCTTCCACCCTGACAACCACACACAAGCAAAGACACACACACACACACACACACCGTCTTCCACCTGACAACCACACACAAGCAAACAGACACACACACACAAACACACAGTCCCCTCTTCCTTCCTGTCCCGGTGGCACAATGCAGCTCCTCTCTGAAGAATGCCAACAATGTCCCGAATGAGCATGGGGGCGCACACACACACACACACACACACACACACACACACACAGCGTAGGAAAACAGTTGGATAGGTCATCTGTTACATCACAGCTTCCCCTCTCTCCTCCCAACAACATTCCCCTCACTTCCCACCTTGTTCCTAAAAACACCCTCTCTGCCTAACTTCCACACCCGCCCACTTTGTTCCTAAAAACACCCTTTCGTCCCCCTCTCAGTCCCATATACACCCCTACCACTTCCTGCCCTCCTTCCCTCTCTCCTTCCTTCCTTCCCTCCCTCTATCCCTCCCTCAATCGTCACTGGGTGAGGTCTCTATGCCAGACGTCACTAGGAGAGTTAGTTAAATAACATTGAGATAATGTCACCCAGCGAGAGGTCGGCGTGACTCCCTGTGTGGCTGGTGGCAACGTGATGGACATTCTTTTCTTTACTCCCTCCCTCTCTCCTCTAACTCTCTCTATCTCTGTCATTGCTCTCTCTCTCTCTCGCTCGCTCTCTCGCTCTCTCTCTTTCTCTCTCTCTCTCTCTCTCGCAATTAAATTAAATTCAAAGGGCTTTATTGGCATGGGAAACATATGTTTACATTGCCAAAGCAAGTGAAATAGATCATAAACAAAAGCGAAATGAACAAAGAAAAATGAACAGTAAACGTTACACTCACAAAAGCTCCAAAGGAATAGAGACATTTCCGATGTCATATTATGGCTATGTGCAGTGTTGCAACGACGTGCAAACAGTTAAAGTACGAAAGGGAAAATAAATCAACATAAATATGTGTCTCTCTTTATCTATTCAGTCAACTAAGGAATGTCCCTAGTGTAATTATCTATAGCATGACAATGGTACTGCCGACAGCCGCTTTGATTGCACAGGGCCTGTATTTAAAAAGTGTTTCAGAGGAGGAGTGCTAATCTAGAATCAGGTCCTCCGATGCCCATGTCATCTTTTTCATTCTGATCTATCATTAAGGCACAATCAGAATCAGATATATTTCTATATTTCTTCAGTGAGAATGCCCTATTTCCTCTAAAATGTAATTGCTAGTCTAGGCATTTTAAGGTTTATAAACCTAGCCAGACTAGTCAATCTTTTTATTTTAGCCCTTTTTCTCCCCAATTTTGTGATATCCAATTGGTAGTTACAGTCTTGTCCCATCGCTGCAACTCCCGTACGGACTCGAGAGAGGCGAAGGTCGAGAGCCGTGCGTCCCCCGAAACATGACCCTGCCAAGCCGCACTGCTTCTTGACACAATGCCCGCTTAATCCGGGAAGCTAGCCGCACCAGTGTGTCGGAGGCGCTCAACCTTCACCTCTCCGGAGTCCGTAAGGGCAGCGATGGGACGAGACTGTATGCACGAGTCAGCGTGCATGCACCCGGCCTGCCACAAGGAGTCGCTAGAGCGCGATGGGACATGGACATCCCAGACGGCCAAACCCGGACAACGCTGGGCCAATTGTGCCCCGCCTCATGGGTCTCCCGGTCGCGGCCGGCTGCAACGCAGCCCGGGATCGAACCCGAGTCTGCGATGCAGTGCCTTAGACCGATCAGTCAATATTAACCCCTATCTGAGGTTTGATCTGAAGATGTTTGATGTCTGTGATATGGGATTTCCTTGTAGGTTTTAGTTGAGTAAAATATTTTTCTTCCTCCTACTAGCCCCCAACTCCTCCTCTTCTCCTCCTTGTCCTTAATTCTATTCCAGCCCTCTTCTCCCCTTTCTCCATGTGCTCTCCCTTTCCACCTTCCCTTCCTCATCCTCCTCATTCCATCTTTTCTGGTTGGTGTTCAATTTCACAGTTGGGGGAGCAGGGAATGAGGGGCGGGAGGTCAGCGTGTGTGTGTTTTTGGGGGGAAGGCTCATAATCGTGTCTTTCTGCTGATTCCATAGGAACAGAATGTAGTGTTAAAAGCATGGACCCTAATTGTTCTCTCTCTCTCCTTTTCTTTGTTCCCCTCTTCCACTCTTCTGGTTACATTTAAGGTTTTGAAATTCCGACTTTTGCACAATAACTGTAAATGACGGTTATCATGGTTATTATTTATGTGATGAGTGTTTGTCTGTCCACCCACTGTCTGTCTCTGTGGAACAGGATTCAGGTTCTCTCTCATCATGACTCACGGTGCTCACACAGTGAAGCAATAGCAGGCTTCATAACAACCCAGTCATTAAACCATTAGGATAATGTGCGAGTGCGTGAAGTGTATGTGTGCGTGTGTAAACCATTAGGCCACAGCTAAACTACTTCCTAGCGTTACACTTTTATTGCTGCAGAATCCGACAGACAGACAGGCAGGCAGACAGACCTTTTACTAAGAACAGGCAGCAAAGTGATTGGGTGGCTTTTAGAGCCAGCAATAGGCACTTTACTATCAAGGCACAAGGCGAGACCCAGATGCAGACACAGGAGGCAGATGGTTGGAGTCTTACAATGTTTATTAATCCAATAGGGTAAGGCAAGAGAATGGTCGTGGACAGGCAAAAAGGTCCAAACCAGATCAGAGTCCAAAAGGTACCGAAGGGCAGGCGGAATCAAGGTCAGGGCAGGCAGGATGATCAGGCAGGCGGGAAAGTAGTCCAGAGTCAGGCAGGGGTCAGAACCAGGAGGACTATAAAAAGAGAATAGCAAAGGCGTATGGGGAAAAACACGCTGGTTGACTTGACTAAACATACAAGACGAACTGGCACAAAGAGATGGGAAACACAGGGATAAATACACTGGGGAAAATAAGCGACACCTGGAGGGGGTGGAGACAATCACAGGAACAGGTGAAACAGATCAGGGCGTGACACTTTACTATTTTTAGGTAGTGGAATTACTTTAGCTTCCTTCCATGCCTGTGGACACACACTCTCCTTTAGGCTTTGGTTAAAGAGAGAGCAAATGGGGTGGCGATACATTCTCAATAGTTTCCCATCAAGGTTGTCTATACCTGGCGGCCTGTCATTATTGATGGGTAACTAGTTTTTCCACCTCTCCCACACTAACTTGACCAAATTCAAAACAGCAATCCTTCTCTTTCATTGTTAGATATTTTATACAAACACATGATGATTCACTGTTCAATGTTGTCATTTCACTTCTGAGTAGTGGTGGAAAAAGTACACAACTATCATACTTGAGTAAAAGTAAAGATACCTTAATAGAAAAGTAAAAGTCACCCAGTAAAATACTACTTGAGTAAAAGTATAAAAGTATTTGGTTTAAAATATATTTAAGTATCATAGGTGAAAGTATAAATCAGTTCGAATTCCTTATATTAAGCAAACCAGATGGCATCATTTTCTTGTTTGTTTAATTTACGGAAAGCCACGGGCACACTCCAACATTCAGACATCATGTACAAACAAAGCATGTGTTTAGTGAGTTTGCCAGATCAGAGGCAGTAGGGATGACCAGGGATGTTCGGTTGGTACTGTAAGTGTGTGAATTTGACTATTTTCCTGTCCTGCTAAGCATTCAAAATGTAACGAGTACCTTTGGGTGTCAGGGAAAATGTATGGAGTAAAAAGTACAATATTTTCTTATGGAATGTAGTGAAGTAAAAGTAAAAGTAGTCAAAAATATAAATAGTAAAGTAATGTACAGATACCCTAAAAAACGACTGTTGAGGTGTAGGGGGCAGTATTTTCACGGCCGGATGAAAAACGTACCCAAATTAAACTGGTTACTACTCTGGCCCAGAAACTAGAATATGCATATTATTAGTAGATTTGGATAGAAAACACTCTGAAGTTTCTAAAACTGTTTGAATGGTGTCTGTGAGTATAACAGAACTCATATGGCAGGCAAAAACCTGAGAAAAATTCAACCAGGAAGTGGAGGATCTGAGAATTGTAGTTCTTCTTTCTAGTCCCTTTCGAAACTACAGTATCTGTGGGGTCACGTTGCACTTCCTAAGGCTTCCATTGGCTGTCAAAAGCCTTCAGACTGTTGTTTGAGCATTCTCCTGTCACTGGGCAGAGTATAGTAGCTCAGTCACTGAGTGGACTGCCTGGGGACAAAGAGATTGGATATGCGCGGTCCCGCGAGCATGCTGTTCCTTCTTTTTCTCCTTGAATGAATACGCTATTGTCCGGTTGGAATATTATCGCAATTTTACGTAAAAAATACCATAAAGATTGATTTTAAACAGCGTTTGACATGCTTCTAAGTACGGTAATGGAACATTTTGACTTTTTGTGTCTCGAATTGCGCTCGCGCGGTATGCCTTTGGATAGTGACCTGAACGCACGAACAAAACGGAGGTATTTGGACATAAATATGGATTATTTCGAACAAAAACAACATTTCTTGTGGAAGTAGCAGTCCTAGGAGTGCATTCTGACGAAGATCAGCAAAGGTAAGAGCATATTTATAATACTAATTCTGAGTTTAGGTGACCCCGAACTTGGCGGGTGTCTGTATAGCTTGCTGTGATGGCGAGCTATGTACTCAGAATATTGAAAAATGTGCTATCTCCGTAAAGCTATTTTAAAATCTGACACAGCGGTTGCATAAAGGAGTACTGTATCTATAATTCTTAAAATAATTGTTATGTATTTTGTCAACGTTTATGATGAGTATTTTTGTAAATTCACCGGCAGTTTTTGGTGGGAATACATTTTCTGAACATCACGCGCCAATGTAAAATGCTGTTTTTTTATATAAATATTAACTTTATTGAACAAAACATACATGTATTGTGTAACATGATGTCCTAGGAGTGTCATCTGATGAAGATCGTCAAAGGTTAGTGCTTCATTTAGCTGTGTTTTGGGTTTTTGTGATATATATCCTTGCTTGGAAAATGGCTGTGTGGTTATTTTTGTCTATGTACTCTCCTAACATAATCTAATGTTTTGTTTTCGCTGTAGAGCCTTTTTGAAATCAGACAATGTGGTTGGATTAAGGAGAAGTGTATCTTTAAAATGGTGTAAAATAGTCATATGTTTGAGAAATGAAATTATTCGATTTTTGAGGTTTTGTATTTCGTGCCATGCTGATCCATTGGATGTTGGCTAGGCGTTCCGTCTGTCCTCCACAGGTTTTAAGTAGTACTTTAAAGTATTTTTACTTAAGTACTTTACACTACTGCTTCTGAATTACTGTCTCCTTACTCTGGGCTCAGGAACTAGGACCAGGAACTAGGACCAGGATCAGGTGAAGAGGGTTGTGACTAGATTGAGTGCAGCTATGACCGGAAGTGACTTTTCATAGCAGGTTAGGAAAGCATTTCAGCTAACCCTAACAGTTTTCCTAACCTAATTATCCTAACCTGCTACGTTAATTCTCCTAAACTGTTGCACAAGTTCTCCTAACCTGCTACATGAATTTACCTAACCTGCTGCGTAAGTTCTCCTAACCTGTTACATGAATTATCCTAACCTGCTACATGAATTATCCTAACCTGCTACATGAATTATCCTAACCTGCTACATGAATTATCCTAACCTGCTACATGCAGTATCCTAACCTGCTACATGAATTATCCTAACCTGCTACATGCATTATCCTAACCTGCTACATTAATTATCCTAACCTGCTACTAAAAAGTATATTCTGTTCGTAGCTATATTCCACCTAGTCAAAACTGGTCAAGGGGTTATTGTGTGAAAGAAGTCATCGTGCCAATATTAAATGGCTTTACATTTGCTTGAAATATGTTAATAGCACACTTTATGGAAATTAGTATTTTTGTAGGTCTAAGCTAAGAGATTTGTAAGCTCAATTTCCACAACCAGTAAAGTACTGAATCTGTACTCTGTTGAGAAGTGTAGAAGTCTGTCTAACACCGTCGTCCTCCTCCCTCCTTCCTCTATTCCCCCGTTCTCTCTGTTCAGCAGTTCTCACTCTCACTCTGCTCCTAACCACACACACACATGCACAAACACACGCACACACACACACACACACACACACACACACACACACACACACACACACACACACACACACCTCTCTCTGTTGGATGTCTGGAGGGTGTGACAGTGTTATGCATCACTCAGTGGGGATGCCGAGAGAAGGATGAAGGAGAGCGGGAGAGAGAGAGAGAGAGAGATGGGGGAGAGAGAGAGAGGGAGGGAGGAGGAGAAAGAGACGGAGAAAATATTCTGCAGAATATTTAACAATTTTGGCTTTAATTGCTCCTTCTCTCTCTTCCTGTTGTACCCTCTCTCTTTCTCTAATTCCCTCCCTCTCTCTCCTTTTCCCTCTCTCTCTGCATCACATTAGTCAGAGGCTGTCAGAGTCTGGGCAGTGTGCGTCCAAGGTCCACCAGCTGAGCACAGCCGATTTTACTGACCGGTCCCTCACCCCCAGAGCTTCCTGTAGTGAGCTCACCCTATATACACACACACACACACACACACACACACACACACACACACACACACACACACACACACACACTCAATGCCACACTGCATATGGTCCAGACTAAACAGACATGGACGTCAGACAAGCAAAACAATGAGGTCAATCACTCCAATAATTACAAATTTTTTATCTTTCTTTTTTCGGGACTCCGTTTCCATCCATGAAAAAAAAAGTTACAAACACACTCACCCCACTTTCTCTCTGTCTTTATCTCCCTCCATCCCCCTCTCTCTCCCTCTGTAGTCAGTCAGTACCCTTTTGCCTCTCTCGACCTACTTTTTTACCTCTCTCTCTTTCTCTCTATCTCTCTCTCTCTATCTCTCTCTCTCTATCTCTCTCTATCTCTCTCTCTCTATCTCTCTCTATCTCTCTCTATCTCTCTCTATCTCTCTCTATCTCTCTCTATCTCTCTCTCTCTCTCTCTCTCTCTCTCTCTCTCTCTCTCTCTCTCTCTCTCTCGTGTGTGTCCTGGAGCTAAAACATGATAGTACAGAGATCCTCGTGAGACGATTCTGTGTCACCTAGAGAGGGGAATCAGACCAGGTTTCAAGCCACAGCCCGTGTGTGTAGTTTACAGTTATAGTGCAATAAATGTCTGTGCCACTGTTTGTCCTGCCATTTTCCTTTGTTGACGAACAGAGGGGAGAGGGAGCGACAGACATACAGAGAGAGAGATAGAGAGAAGTGAGTCTGCCAGGAAGGCCAGGCATGGAATTTCTGTGACTTCATGTTAATCATTAACACAATGTTCCCTCCGCAGGCTGCCAAACTAACAAGGAAGACGTTCACAAGGCCTTTTTTCTCCCTTTCTCTATTTCTTTCTCTCTATCCTTAATACACACGCGCAAGCATGTTTTACAGCGTCTTTCCTTTTGCCTCCCCTCTCTCACCCCCTTTCTTTATCTGTTTCTCTCTCGCTTTCGCTCTCACGTGCATGCTCCGTCTAACCCTTCTCTCTCCCTAGACCCGGAGATAGCAAAAATCGGTTGTCAAGGGAAACGATATGTAATTTGTTTAACAACCTCTCTCCTCCCCTCACCCCTCTCCCTTCTCCCTCCTTCCACTCCCCCTCCTCCCCCCTAAGGTCAGACAGGCGCTCCCTTCCTTGGCATCACCATGGTTTCACGCACCCGTTGCCCCCGACGACGCCCCCAACAACAGGTCCCCAAAAACATAATTAACGGCGCAGAGAGCTCTCTAAATAAGAAAGAAAGAAAACAGGAGGGAGGGAGGGAGAGAAGTGCAGAAGAATGCTACTTTCCTAGAAAAGAGGTGCCAGTTCAGTGTGTGTGTGTGTGTGTGTGTGTGTGTGTGTATTTTTTAATGATTGCCCAGCACTGGGCACAAACTCTTGATGCTCAGAACTGGCGCGCCCTGGTTAGACCACTGTGCCACTACAGTTCACAACGCTCTGGCAAGCTGTGAGAATACTTGATGATAGTTGATGGAAACAACGCACTGTTTTTAATTGTTTTCTTTTAAGCCTTCCCCAAACCATAACCTTAACCACTCGGAATTAATGGCCACACTGTTTACCTTATAGAGATTTTTTGGGGTTTTAACACTGTAAACACGTGGAATTTCGTAGAGAAACTAAGAGATCTTGTTTCAGTGTGTGTGTGTGTGTGTGTGTGTGTGTGGAGCAAAGCCAAGTCTTTCTGTTGGCGTAACAATAGTGAATGCTCTCCTCTCCTGCCTGTCTCCTCTGTGTGTGTGCGTGCGTGCGTGCGTGCGTGCGTGTGTGTGTGTGCATGTGTCCTCTCCTGCCTGTCTCCTCTGTGTGTGTGTCCTCTCCTCCCCGTCTACTCTGTGAGTGAGTGAGTGAGTGAGTGAGTGAGTGAGTGAGTGAGTGAGTGAGTGAGTGAGTGAGTGAGTGAGTGAGTGAGTGAGTGAGTGAGTGAGTGAGTGAGTGAGTGAGTGAGTGAGTGAGTGAGTGAGAGTGAGTGAGTGAGTGAGTCCTCTCCTGCCCGTCTCCTCTCCACAGATCAGGGTTTTAGATAGTCCCCCCCCACCACACGGCTTCAGACCGCCTCGCGTCCCCAACCCCAATAAACACCCCATTGTGAGAGGAGACGGGGGCAACAAGTTTATTCAGATTCAGACAATATTATGTACTTACTCATAATAAGCCCATTGTAACACATTCCTTATCTAAAATACATACACTTCGCCCTTAGTATTTGTGCTGTAACATTAGGCCTATATAACATTCATTAAAGTTATATCAATGCTGATAGATCTATAAAGCATAGTAACTCAGAGCCTTAATGTGAAAACAACCAGTGGTGGAAAAAGTACCCAATTGTTATACTTAAGTAAAAGTAAAGATACCTTAATAGAAGATTACTCAAGTAAACGTGAAAGTCACCCAGTAAAATACTACTTGAGTAAAAGTCTAAAAGTATTTGGTTTTAAATATGCTTAGGTATCAAAAGTAAATGTAATTGCTAAAACATACTTAAGTATCAAAAGTAAAAGTATAAATCATTTCAAATTCCTTATATTAAGCAAACCAGACGGCACCATTCTTTTTTTTATTTTTTATTTACGGACAGGCAGGGGCACACTCCATATTCAGACAAACAAAGCATTTGTGTTTAGTGAGTCCACCAGATCAGAGGCAGTAGGGATGACCAGGGATGTTCTCTTGATAAGTGCATGAATTGGACCATTTTCCTGTCCTGCTAAGCATTCAAAATGTAAGTCATTTTGGGTGTCAGGGAAAATGTGTGGAGTAAAGAGTACATTATCTTCTTTAGGAATGTAGTGAAGTAAAAGTAAAAGTTGTCAAAAAGATAAATAATAAAGTAAAACAAATATTTAAGTAGTACTTTAAAGTAGTTAACACCACTGAAAATAACTTGTGGTAAACTCCAAACTACAGTGTTTTTGTTATCTAAATTAGACCAGTTGTTCTTGTTGTTTTGTAAACGTTCAGTACAGTTCTGTTCAGTAGGACTAGAACACTCTTACTTTACTAATAAAGTTTTATTATCTATGTGTTATAACAGTGTCATAATAAAGTTTATTTCAGATGACTTGAGTCAGATGCTGGCCTTGATTAGGCATAGGACCATATACTCTGGTTGTCGTAGTTACGCTCTGAACACAGGAGGACATGATTGGCTAGAAGAAGCTCCTGGATTTTTGAGAATATTTTTTTATTTAACCTTAATTTAACTAGGCTAAGTCAGTTAACTAAGTCAGTTAAGATGCAGTGCCTTAGACCGCTGCGCCACTCTTACCCACCTCCTCTCTCTCTCAATTCAATTCAAGAGGCTTTATTGGCATGGGAAACACATGTTAACATTGCCAAAGCAAGTGAAGTAGATAATCTCTCTCTCTCTCTATCTATCGCTCCCTCTCTCGCTCTCTCGATCTCTCGCCTCCCTTCTATCTCTCTCTCTCTCTCTCTCTCTCTCTCTCTCTTTCCTTCTGTCTCTCTGTCTGGCACTAAGAATTTCTTGACAAATCTTGCATTGCAGTGATGTTATGACGCCTGTGGTGTAGCTGGGGTCGCACCCTCTCTCCTAACCACAAACACGCACGCATACACACACCCTTATGTCTGACCTCCCGTCTTTCAAATACTCGGCATGATTTGAGAGGATCAACATATTTTTAAAGACACCCAAAACATTCCATCTCTTTCTTTCTCTCTCTCTCTCTCTCTCTCTCTCTCTCTCTCTCTCTCTCTCTCTCTCTCTCTCTCTTGATCTCTATCGCTCTGTCTGTCTTTCTCTTTCACTCTGTCTCTGTTTCTTGCCCTTCCTTTTTCCTCCACCCTCTTTCTCTTGCTTGTCTATATATCTATATCATATTTCTCTCTTTCTCTCTCTTACACACTCCAGTGTCTGTCTAGGTCATTTATTGGGCAACTGGAGCCAGACAGAGAGAGAGAGAGGTAGTTAGAGAGAGAGAGAGAGAGAGTGTGTGTGTGTGTGTGTGTGTGTGTGTGTGTGTGTGTGTGTGTGTGTGTGTGTGTGTGTGTGTGTGTGTGTGTGTGTGTGTGTGTGTGTGTAACCTGATGAGTGTGTGTGGAGGAGTAGCAGGGAGTGTCTGAACACCCTACTGGGCAACGGCCCACACACACACACACAGTACAGACTAGTGATGTGCGGGTTGACTCATAACCCGCAGTCCCCGCGGCGGGTTTAGGGTTGATAAATATTGTTTGGATCAAGGGCGTATGGGTGGAGAAAACAATACCTTAAAAAATGCTTAATGGCCAAGATCCTTTTAGCACCTCCATTCGGATAGCCATGCTTTCTTCGCCCTCACGTTGCGCTAGGTATCAAAGCCAATCCAATAGGGGCTGGAAATGATAGTGAGCTTTTGATTGGTCAATAGTGGCACGACGTCGCAAAGTATTTGCATAACGTTCAGCGTTCCCCCAACTTTGGTCCCACATTCGTTCTATCGATTAATGACATTATTCTGGCGAACACGGGTTCATTTAGTCTTCTAGTGCAACGTATAATAACAACTAGCCTACATTACCAATATGTCGGAAATGATAAGCAGAAACCCATCTAAACCAGGCAAAAGAAAAACCCTCTACCCCTGTCATAAAAACGTTCTGCCATCTCTGACTAGCCTACAACGCATTTTCTATATTAGCAGGTTAGGGTCGGGTGCAGACATCAGATTTTCACTTTACCACATATAGTCGGACAGTTGCGGATTGGTTATTAGCAATTGTGGGCGGGACGAACTAACAGCCGACCCCGCGCACCACGGACGCGCTCTCGTTAACGGCCTTGCAACATGTTGGCATTGAGGAATATTCGACGCAGCAACTTGAAATGTCCTCACTTTCTGCCCTTATTATGATGCCAACAGATTCAAAAGATATGTAAGCAAGTAACTTCAGCATCTCCTCTCTCTTATTGCTACAAGCCACGACACGCTAGAGTTTAGTGGTAGCAGGCAAGTAAAGAGCTCTCAGAAACAAACAGTTATGTCATCTAGACGAGAAAAATATCACAGATAGAGTTCAATAGCTCAGTGCGTCAATGTTAGCTTATGCAGTGTATACACATGTATGGTAAGTGGTGGATTGAGTATGAGCAAGTGTGTTTATAGGCACACGATTTAAGAGAGAGCGATTAAGGGAGAGAGAGGGACAGAGGGCAGGGGTGGAGGGAGAGAGAGAGAGAGAGAGAGAGAGAGAGAGCGTGATCATTAGACACTGAAAGAGAGTGGGTGAGAGAAAGAGAGAGAGGAAAGAGAGAGAGATCATTAAAAAAACTGAGAAACAGAGGGTAGGAAGACACTGAAAGAGAGAGAAATAGAGATTGAAAGAAAGAAAGAGAGAGAGATCATTAGACACTGAAAGAGAGAGGGAGGAGAGAGAGAGAGAGGACTCAGTGTAACCTAACCCATTGAGGCTCCAGGTGCAGAGGGTTGATCAGTGCGTTTGGGCTGGCATTTCCCCCCTCTACCACCACCCCCCCGTCCCCCCCCCCGTCCCCCCGTCCCGGCTTTACAGCTCTGTCCCAAATGGCACCCTATTCGTTATATAGCGCACTACTTTTGACCAGGGCCCATAGGGCTCTGGTCAAAAATAGTGCACTGTGTAGGGAATTGGTTGCCATTTGGGATGCTCACTAGTCTTCTACCCCACTTTCCCCCCCCCCCCATCCTGGGCATACTGAGAGCCTGTCTTTGTATAGCTGCCAGGAGTGCTACCGCAGAGTGCCAGCAAACACACATACAAACGAGCATTGCACGCACGCACGCACACACACACACACACACACACACACACACAAAGAGACACAGGCACACAAGCGCAGCGCACGCACGCACGTGAGCGACACACACACACACACACACACACACACACACACACACACACTCGTCCTCGAGCCACTCCTTACCTACCAGCTTTTGCAGTCTCGCCTCAGAACTAGACGTTCATCCGTGTTTGCCAAACGTCAAACGTCGAAGTTGTTCTGCTCCTAACACCCTGTACCTCTCCCAACCTTTTTTCCTGCTCTTCATCCCAGTAACGCTCCTTCTCATCCCTCCTCTTCCTCACCCCTCTTCCTCACTCTTCAGTGTATGGAGGTTGGGTAAGGTAGCCTATACTGTACAATGCTGAGGGGGTGTTTGTCTGTGGCTTGGATCAGACTTCAGAGTCGGAGTGCCAAACTAACAGAGGAGAACTTATTCCTCTCGCTATCCCTTTTTTTCCCCCCTCACTCTCTTTCTTTCTTGTTCACTCACTACCTCTCATTTTCTCGTTCTCTGTTTCAGTGGAGCTCCTTGATGATGCCGCTGGCTCGCTCCACATGCCCCCCCTCATACATCACACGCGGACGCACACACACACGCACGCACGCGCGTACAAACACACACACAGTTGTCCCGTGGGGTTGCTGTAACTGTGCCAGACCCACTGCTGTTCCACCTGGATCCTTCTCCAGGGAGTACTCATCCTCCTTTCTCCTCACTCCATACCTCCTTCCATCCTTCTCTCTCGCTCTCTCTCTCTCTATCTTGCTCACTCTCTATTGCCTCTCTCTCTTTCCATCTCTTGCTGTATCACCCTCACCTTCTCCTTCCATCTCTCGCTCTCGCTCGCTCTCTCGCTCTCTCTCTCTCTCGCTCTCTCTCTCTCTCGCTCTCTCTCTCTCTCTCTCTCTCTCTCTCTCGCTCTCGCTCTCGCTCGCTCTCTCTCGCGCGCTCACTCTCTATTGCCTCTCTCTCTTTCCATCTCTTGCTGTATCACCCTCACCTTCTCCTTCCATCTCTCTCGCTCTCTCACTCTCTCTCGCTCTCTCTCGCTCTCTCTCGCTCTCTCTCGCTCTCTCTCGCTCTCTATCTTGCTCACTCTCTATTGCCTCTCTCTCTTTCCATCTCTCTCTCTCTCTCTCTCTCTCTCTCTCTCTCTCTCTCTCTCTCTCTCTCTCTCTATTGCCTCTCTCTCTTTCCATCTCTTGCTGTATCTCCCTCACCTTCTCCTTCCATCCTTTCTCTCCCTCCTCCCTTCATCCTCTATCTCCCCAGTCCCCACTCTTCATCCTCCCTTACCCTCCTCCTCCTCCCTTTCCATTCCCCTCCTCCCTTTCCCTCCTCCTCCCTTTGTACTCACATTATTCTCAAAGCAGGTGTTTAGATGTAATCCACCCATTACCCCTCCATTACTGGTCGTGTTATTTCAACCCTAACAGCGTCATGACTGGCACCCTATTCCCCATAGGCTCTGGTCAAAAGTAGTGCACTATATAGGGAATAGAGTGCCATTTAGGACACATCCAGTGTTATTTCAACCCAAACCTACCAGGGGTTGGCCACTCATAAAAACACACCAGGACCCCCTTCTTAACCTCTAACCTATGACCCCATACAGCTGGTTGAATGTCTACAGCTTCATTTTGACCCTATGTCTGCGTTGAACCCTAGCTGGTTAAACGCACACACACACACACAGGGTTGGGGAGTAACAAATTACATGTAATCCATTACATGTAAGGGATTACAAAAACCGGTAACTGTAAACTGTTACATTACCAGCAAAAATATTGTAATCAGATTACAGATACTTCTGAAAAACTGGATGATTACTTCGAGGATTACTTTTAAATTCAGAAAGGATGTTTGCTAAAAAAAAAATATTTGACCCTTCTCTGTTTTCTCAATGACATTCAAATCAGCATTGAAAAAAGGCTCAAGTTGAAGTTTGTTCCACCAGAGTGAGTCTGACCACAAGTCAGAGACCACTATGATGAGACACCAAATGTGTTTGATCAATCGCAGTAAAAGAACAGGAATAGTCTTTTGTAGGCTACAGTCCAAGCTATGTTTTCCAATAGTACGACTGCTGTCGGCATCCAAAGATTATCCAACTTGAATAAACGCTTGGAGGTAAGGATGACAGCAGTAGTGTAGTCTACGGCGATACGGATATCATTTATTATTGATATCTACATAGTGCATTGATGGACACTGCTGCTCACTCATTTAGCTATTTGCTCCTTATGGATTTTGGTTGCTGTGGATGGCTGTCCACAAATCTAAATGTGTTTTTGAACCCAATAATGGTTGAATTCAAGAAGTTTAAACTGCCTATAAATCATTGTTTTTGAACCAGTGGACAGCCAGTGAAAAAATGTGCTCTTGCAACAGCTCCATAATACGGTGTCACGTCCTGACCAGTAAAAGGGGTTATTTGTCATTGTAGTTTGGTCAGGGCGTGGCGGGGGTGTTTGTTTTGTGTGGTTCGGTGTTTTTGGTTTATGTTCTATATTTTCTTTCTATTTTCTATTTTCTATCTAGTTTTCTATTTCTATGTTGGGTTTTTGGCAATGACCTCCAATTAGAGTTGTCGTTGTCTCTAATTGGAGGCCATATTTAGTTGAGTTTGTTTTCACTTGTGTTTTGTGGATGGTTGTTTCCAGTATAGTCTGTGCACCTTACTGGACTGTTTTCGTCGTCAGTTTATTTTGTTAAGTGTTTTCTTTAATAAAGAAAGAAGATGAGCACTTTACCCGTTGCGCCTTGGTCCTATCCTTACGATGCCTATGACAGAACCACCCACCAAACAAGGACCAAGCAGCGGGGATTGGAGCACCAAACAAGGACCAAGCAGCGGGGATTGAAGCACCGAAGAGAAGGATGGACGTGGGAGGCAGAACGACGTTTCTGGGAGAGGAAACTAAGGGAGCTAGATGAGGCCGAGAGGCATCCCCCAAAAACAATTTTGGGGGGGGCACACGGGGAGTTGGGCAGAGTCAGGATGGAGACCTGAGCCAACTCCCCGTGCTTATTATGGGGAGCAACGGATCAAGCAAGCACCTTGTTATGCGGAGATACGCACTGTGTCGCCCATACGCGTGCACAGTCCGGTGCGGTCAATAAGGGCTCCGCAGCGTTGCCAGGCGAGAGTTGGCCGGCAGCCAGGGAGAAGTGCGCCGGCGCAGCGCATCTGGCCACCAGTGCATCTCCTCGGTCCAGTTTACCCTGTTCCTGCTCCTTGCACTAGCCCTGAGGTGCGTGTTACTAGGCTGGCGCCCCCAAAGCCAGCCCCACACATCAGGCCTCTAGTGCGCCTGCCCAGTCCAGTACGTCCTGTTCCTGCGTGTTACTAGTCTGGCGCCTCCAAAGCCAGTCCCACACATCAGACCTCCAGTGCGCCGTCCCAGTCCAGTACGTCCTGTTCCTGCTCCTCGCACTAGCCCTGAGGTGCGTGTCACTAGTCTGGCGCCCCCAAAGCCAGCCCCACGCATCAGGCCTCTAGTGCGCCTGCCCAGTCCAGTACGTCCTGTTCCTGCGTGTTACTAGTCTGGCGCCTCCAAAGCCAGTCCCACGCATCAGACCTCCAGTGCGCCGTCCCAGTCCAGTACGTCCTGTTCCTGCTCCCCGCACAAGCCCTGAGGTGCGTGTTACTAGTCTGGCGCTTCCTATGCCAGTCGCACGCATCAGGCCTCCAGTGCGCCTGCTCAGCCCTGAGTCTCCAGCGACGCTCCTCAGCCCTGAGTCTCCAGCGACGCTCCTCAGCCCTGAGTCTCCAGCGACGCTCCTCAGCCCTGAGTCTCCAGCGACGCTCCTCAGCCCTGAGTCTCCAGCGACGCTCCTCAGCCCTGAGTCTCCAGCGACGCTCCTCAGCCCTGAGTCTCCAGCGACGTTCCAGAGCCTCTAGCGACGCTCCACAGCCCTGATCCTCATGCGACGCTCATCAGCCAGGAGTCTCCAGCGACGCACCTCAGCCAGGAGTCTCCAGTGAAGCCGCGCAGCCCAGAGTCTTCTGAACGGGAGCTACACCCAGAGCCACCTCCGTAGTGGGAGGATTGGGAAGGGGGGGTGTAGCACAGGGACCGTCGTTGACGGTGGCGACCCTCCCTTCCCTCCCTTTAAGTTTGGGGTTGTTTTTGTGGGGTTTTTTGTTTTTGAGGTGCATTCGGGGTCTGCACCTTTTGGGGGGGGGGGGGTACTGTCACGTCCTGACCAGTAAAAGTGGTTATTTGTCATTGTAGTTTGGTCAGGGTGTGGCAGGGGGTGTTTGTTTTGTGTGTTTCGGTGTTTTTGGTTTATGTTCTATATTTTCTATTTCTATGTGTATATCTAGTTTTCTATTTCTATGTTGGGTTTTTGGCAATGACCTCCAATTAGAGGAAGCTGGTTGTCGTTGTCTCTAATTGGAGGCCATATTTAGTTGGGTTTGTTTTCACATGTGGGTGGTTATTTTCTGTATAGCCTGTGTTGCCTTACGGAACAGTTTTTCATCGTAGGTTTATTTTGTTTAAGTGTTTTCATCAAATAAATTAAGTATGAGCACTTTACCCACTGCGCCTTGGTCCAATCCTTACGACGACCATGACAACACCTTAGCCAAATACAATTAAACTCCGTTTTTCAAAACTCCTCACATTTAATCATGGTAAAAAATTCCCTGTCTTAGGTCAGTTAGGATCACCACTTTATTTTAAGAATGTGAAATGTCCGAATAATAGTAGAGAGAATTATTTATTTCAGCTTTTACATTCCAGTGGGTCAGAAGTTTACATACATTCAATTAGTATTTGATAGCATTGCCTTTAAATTGTTTAACTTGGGTCAAATGTTTCGGGTATCCTTCCACAAGCTTCCCTCAATAAGTTTGGTAAGTTTTGGCCCATTCCTCCTGACAGAGCTGATGTAACTGAGTCAGCTTTGTAGGTCTCCCTGCTCGCACACACTTTTTCAGTTCTGCCCACAAATTTTCTATGGGATTGAGGTCAGGGCTTTGTGATGGCCACTCCAATACCTTGTCTTTGTTGTCCTTAAGCCATTTTGCCACAACTTTGGAAGTATGCTTGGGGTCATTGTCCATTTGGAAGACCCATTTGTGGCCAAGCTTTAACTTCCTGACTTGATGTTTTGTGATGTTGCTTCAATATATCCACATAATTTTCCTCCCTCATGATTCTATCTATTTTGTGAAGTGCACCAGTCCCTCCTGCAGAAAAGCACCCCCACAACATGATGCTGCCACCCCCGTGCTTCACGGTTGGGATTGTGTTCTTTGGCTTGCAAGCTTCCCCCTTTCCTCCAAACATAACAATGGTCATTATGGCCAAACAGTTCTATTTTTCTTTCATCAGACCAGAGGACATTTCTCCATGTGCAGTTGCAAACTGTAGTCTGGCTTTTTTATGGAGGTTTTGGAGCAGTAGCTTCTTCATTTCTGAGCGGCCTTTTAGGTTATGTCGATATAGGACTCGTTTTACTGTGGATATAGATACTTTTGTACCTGTATCCTCCAGAATCTTCACAAGGTCCTTAGCTGTTGTTCTGGGAATGATTTGCACTTTTCGCACCAACGTACATTCATCTCTAGGAGACTGAACGCGTCTCCTTCCTGAGCGGTATGACGCCTGCGTGGTCCCATAGTGTTTATACTTGCGTATTATTGTTTGTACAGATGAACATGGTACCTTCAGGCGTTTGGAAATTACTCCCAAGGATGAACCAGACTTGTGGAGGTCTACAATTATTTTTCTGAGGTCTTGGCTGATTTTTGATTTTCCCATGATGTCAAGCAAAGAGGCACTGAGTTTGAAGGTAGGCCTTGAAATACATCCACAGTTACACCTCCAATTGACTCAAATTATGTCAATTAGACTATCAGAAGCTTCTAAAGCCATGACATCATTTTCCAAGCTGTATAAAGGCACAGTCAACTTAGTTAATGTAAACTTCTGACCCACTGGAATTGTGGTACAGTGAATTATAAGTGAAATAATCTGTCTGTAAACAATTGTTGGAAAACTTACTTCTGTCATGCACAAAGTAGATGTCCTTACCGACTTGCCAAAACTATAGTTTGTTAAAAAGAAATTTGTGGAGTGGGTGAAAAATGAGTTTTAATGACTCCAACCTAAGTGTATGTAAACTTCCGACTTCAACTGTATATATATATGTATATATATATATATATATATATATAATATATATATATATATATATGTACAGTTGAAGTCGGAAGTTTACATACACTTACTGATATATATATATATATATACACAGTACCAGTCAAAAGTTTGGACACACCTACTCATTCCAGGACTTTTATTTATTTTTACTATTTTCTACATTGTAGAATAATAGTGAAGACATGAAAACGATGAAATGACACATATGGACTCATGTAGTAACTAAAAAAGTGAAATATATTGTATATTTGAGATTATTCACAGTATCCACCGTTTGCCTTGATAACAGCTTTGCACAATCTTGGCATTGTCTCAACCAGCTTCATGAGGTAGTCACCTGGAATGCATTTCAATTAACAGGTGTGCCTTGTTAAAAGTTAATTTGTGGAATTTCTTTCCTTCTTAATGCGTTTGAGCCAATCAGTTGACATGGTAGGGGTGGTATACAGAAGATGGCCCTATTTGGTAAAAGACCAAGTTCATATTATGGCAAGAACGGCTCAAATAACCAAAGAGAACCGACAGTCCATCATTACTTTAAGTCATGAAGATTTTTTATTTTTATTTCACCTTTATTTAACCAGGTAAGCAAGTTTGTAGTGGAAGAAAGTGCAAAGTAGAAATGGAGATAATGGGGTGCATCGGAGCAAAATAAAATAAATAAATACAGTAGGGGAAGAGGTAGTTGTTTGGGATAAATTATAGATGGGCTATGTACAGGTGCAGTGATCTGTGAGCTGCTCTGACAGCTGGTGCTTAAAGCTAGTGAGGGAGATAAGTGTTTCCAGTTTCAGAGATTTTTGTAGTTTGTTCCAGTCATTGGCAGCAGAGAACTGGAAAGAGAGACGGCCAAAGGAGGAATTGGCTTTGGGGGTGACCAGAGAGATATACCTGCTGGAGCGCGTGCTACAGGTGGGTGCTGCTATGGTGACCAGTGAGCGGAGATAAGGGGGGACTTTACCTAGCAGGGTCTTGTAGATGACCTGGAGCCAGTGGGTTTGGAGACGATTATGAAGCGAAGGCCAGCCAACGAGAGCGTACAGGTCGCAGTGGTGGGTAGTATATGGGGCTTTGGTGACAAAACGGATGGCACTGTGATAGACTGCATCCAGTTTATTGAGTAGGGTATTGGAGGCTATTTTGTAAATGACATCGCCAAAGTCGAGGATCGGTAGGATGGTCAGTTTTACGAGGGTATGTTTGGCAGCATGAGTGAAGGATGCTTTGTTGCGAAATAGGAAGCCAATTCTTGATTTATCTTTGGATTGGAGATGTTTGATGTGAGTCTGGAAGGAGAGTTTACAGTCTAACCAGACACCTAGGTATTTGTAGTTGTCCACATATTCTAAGTCAGAACCGTCCAGAGTAGTGATGCAGGACAGGCGGGCAGGTGCAGGCAGCGATTGGTTGAAGAGCATGCATTTAGTTTTACTTGTATTTAGGAGCAGTTGGAGGCCACGGAAGGAGAGTTGTATGGCATTGAAGCTTGTCTGGAGGGTTGTTAACACAATGTCCAAAGAAGGGCCAGAAGTATACAGAATGGTGTCGTCTGCGTAGAGGTGGATCAGAGACTCACCAGCAGCAAGAGCGACATCATTGATGTATACAGAGAAAAGAGTTGGCCCAAGAATTGAACCCTGTGGCACCCCCATAGAGACTGCCAGAGGTCCGGACAACAGGCCCTCCGATTTGACACACTGAACTCTATCAGAGAAGTAGTTGGTGAACCAGGCGATGCAATCATTAGAGAAACCAAGGCTATTGAGTCTGCCGATGAGGATGTGGTGATTGACAGAGTCGAAAGCTTTGGCCAGGTCAATGAAAACGGCAGCACAGTATTGTTTCTTATCGATGGCGGTTACGATATCGTTAAGGACCTTGAGCGTGGCTGAGGTGCACCCATGACCAGCTCTGAAACCAGATTGCATAGCGGAGAAGGTGCGGTGGGATTCGAAATGGTCGGTAATCTGTTTGTTGACTTGGCTTTCGAAGACCTTAGAAAGGCAGGGTAGGATGGATATAGGTCTATAGCAATTTGGGTCAAGAGTGTCCCCTCCTTTGAAGAGGGGAATGACAGCAGCTGTTTTCCAATCTTTGGGAATCTCAGACGACACGAAAGAGAGGTTGAACAGGCTAGTAATAGGGGTTGCAATAATTTCGGCAGATAATTTTAGAAAGAAAGGGTCCAGATTGTCTAGCCCGGCTGATTTGTAGGGGTCCAGATTTTGCAGCTCTTTCAGAACATCAGCTGAATGGATTTGGGAGAAGGAGAAATGGGGAAGGCTTGGGCGAGTAGCTGTGGGGGGTGCAATGCTGTTGACTGCAGTAGGGGTAGCCAGGTGGAAAGCATGGCCAGCCGTAGAAAAATGCTTATTGAAATTCTCAATTATAGTGGGTTTATCGGTGGTGACAGAGTATCCTATCCTTAGTGCAGTGGGCAGTTGGGAGGAGGTGTTCTTATTCTCCATGGACTTTACAATGTCCCAGAACTTTTTTGAATTTGTGTTGCAGGAAGCAAATTTCTGCTTGAAAAAGCTAGCCTTAGCTTTTCTAACTGCCTGTGTATATTGACGGGATGAGGTCAATATCCTTCCAGGATACCAAGGCCAGGTCGATTAGAAAGGCTTGCTCGCTGAAATGTTTCAGGGAGCGTTTGACAGTGATGAGTGGAGGTCGTTTGACTGTAGACCCATTACGGATGCAGGCAATAAGGCAGTGATCGCTGAGATCTTGGTTGAAAACAGCAGAGGTGTATTTAGAGGGCAAATTGGTTAGGATGATATCTATGAGGGTGCCAGTGTTTACAGCTTTGGGGTGGTACCTGGTGGGTTCATTAATCATTTGTGTGAGATTGAGGGCGTCAAGCTTGGATTGTAGGATGGCTGGGGTGTTAAGCATGTCCCAGTTTAGGTCACCTAGTAGCACGAGCTCTGAAGATAGATGGGGGGCAATCAGTTCACATATTGTGTCCAGAGCACAGCTGGGGGCCGAGGGTGGACTATAGCAGGCGGCAACGGTGAGAGACTTGTTTTTAGAGAGATGGATTTTTAAAAGTAGAAGTTCAAATTGTTTGGGTACAGACCTGGATAGTAGGACAGAACTCTGCAGGTTATCTCTGCAGTAGATTGCAACACCGCCCCCTTTGGCCGTTCTATCTTGTCTGAAAACATTGTAGTTATGGATGAAGATTTCAGAGTTTTTGGTGGACTTCCTAAGCCAGGATTCAAGGCACACTTAACCAGCATGGCTACCACAGCATTCTACAGCGATACGCTATCCCATCTGTTTTGCGTTTAGTTTGACTATCATTTGTATAGCCTCATAACATGGTTAAAACAATAATTTTGATATCATTGATGGTCAGTCCTTGCATCCATAGCTCTGTCTATTAATCTGAGAGTGGTTACATTTCTCCAGGCCCATCCCTCAGCTTTTTACCAAAACCATTTTGTTGTTGTTTCATCTGTGGATTTTCTGCATATTCTCAATATATCAAAGTGTCACCAACAAAAAGGTACTACAGACAAAAAGGTGGGGTGTGTGTATCATGGTCAATATATAATTATGATTTTAACGCTTTATCTGTAGTAATTTCACATACTGATTCTTTCTGATTTATTGGAATGACTGGAATTCTGATAGACTTTGGTTTTTAATGTAAAGATATAATTTAATCGTATATATTATTATCTGTAGTAGAAAGCGATGGGTTGGAAGAAGCCTACATAACAAACCCATAATGTAAAGTGTAACATCCATATATGGCCAGCTATGTAAACTTTAACATTGCTTTATCCTGCAATAGATGTTGTTCAATTGGTAACATACATTGTTGTCTTCTTCTAATGCCTCTTAAGGGGAAAGTAATCTAAAAGTAATCCGATTACATTACCGAGTTTGGGTAATTCCAAAAGTTACATTACTGATTACAATTTTGGACAGGTAACTAGTGACGTTACCGGATTTACATTTAGAAAGTAACCTATCCAACCCTGCACACACACATGCACACACACAGACCCACACACGTCTCCATTGACCCTGGTTAAAAGCTGACACTGTAAGGTCCTTCTCTCAAGGTCAACTGATTGACTGGCTGCACATAGGAAGAGAGTCTATACGTGTGGAACATGGCAATTAATAAGGGAGGGTAGATGTTACCCCTGTAGGTACAGATCTAGGATCATTTTACTTGACATCTTTAATCTGCACATGGTTCTATCCTTATGAAATCAATATCATGACTGACTGACTGACTGCACGTAAGTGAATAGAGTCTATACGTGTGTAACATGGCAATTACCTATAGGAACAGATCTAGGATCAGCTTACCCCACATCTATCATCCACACATGGGTATTGTATGTTTTTTATATCTTAAATGCATATACCAGTCATCTTGTACGCATATATATATATATATATATATATATATATATATATATATATATATATATATATATATTTTTTTTTTATGGTTTAGTGTGAGGAAATATTTGTAGTGGAAATATTATATATTTTTTAAATGTACTCATTGATTTTACTTATTAAAACGGTATTACAAAGATATTTTAACAGTGTAATGAAGCTGATAGTAGTTGCCTATAAAGCATTTCACAAATATAATAGTGGTGTATTACACCGATATTACATAGCTAATCGTGTTGTATTATAACACATAATAAACGGATAAGTAAATGAGCGTAATCACAATCATCGCACGCTGATGTGTGTGTGTGTGTGGTGTTCAGCAGACTGTTTAACACCGTGACCACTGGTTTCCCTCAGCCTCTTTGTGTTGCAGATATTTGTGTCACTCTCTTTATCGCTCATCTGAGAAACCTTCCCTAGGGGTACACACACACGCGCGCGCGCACACACACACACACACGCAAGCACACGCACACGCGCACACACACACACGATTGCCCTCTCAGACGATCCCAGTAAGTGGGAATGTCCCCTTTAAGTGCCGAGAGGCGAATGGAACAACTTCGTCTCCTCCCTCTCTGCGACGTAGGCCTCCATATCAACCTATCACCGAGCTCACCCCCCCCCCAGGAAGCCAGCAGCTCTGGCGAGTAAGTGCCTGACCCGACACTAGATTGATACTAGACGTTGTATCATTACGACGAATACTGCAATAGAGAGGATGAACTTGTTCTTCTACTTGAAGGGAATATACAATTAGATCTATTTTGGCTGTAGTAGCCCTTTAAATTCATAACGGTTGTCTTCAGTACTCGACACCAATTTATCAGACAAAGACGACTGTGGGAGAGACTTCGTTATTTCTCCTCAAAGGTTGTTTTTAAACCTTTCTGTTTTTTTTTTTTAACGACCTTGTTGGTTTTATATATTATTTTTTGTTATTGTTGTGAGGGGACTAACAGACCGGGACAGCAAAGTGGATTTAACGGATGCGTCGCCGCCTTCCACTTTATCTCCAAGATGCTATTGGTGTCTCCGCGGCAAGTCGACACACCTCGCATGGAGCCCATAGTAAGTTAACTACCTTTTCGTTATGTCGTTCTGATGATCCCTAGCGCTCGTTTGAAGCTGGGTCGAGGGTGTGAGAGGGAATGGAGAGTTGATGTGTGCGTAACGTGCTGCCAGGGATATGGATGGGATACTACACTTGATGGCTAAATTCCTTTATTGTAGTGAGACTACAGTGTGTGTGTGTGTGTGTGTGTTTCCTTATCTTGCTATTTCATTATGTGTTTAGGCTCTTCAGTGATGGCATTTGTAAGTTAAAGAGACTGATTTCCTCTCTCTGTCTCTGTGTGTGTTTTGTGACATGCTGAATATGCGTCCCGACCGGGAAGTCAAATCAATAGCCAACATTTAGTTAGAGAGCAGGATTGATAGATATCGTAGTGACCACGTAGATTAAACAGCTATTGTTGGGGGCTTCAGAGGCTATAGGAAAATCCTGAACATTAGCCTTCTGTAAATATTAGGTCGTGTGTGTCTCTCTAACGAACACCAGTCACTCTGTGTGTTCATAATTCCGGTAAAAGTTCCGTGACTAGATTACTTTACGATCGGCTGTTGTGGTTTCTCGGGCGTGCGTCAAAATTGCAACAAAATACATTTCCAGGGAAGAGCGTGGAGAGAGCGAGAAGGGCTGGCAACTCGCAATGGTACTTGTAGCGGTTTATATCAATATGTATGATACTGGAGATATTATTTGCTACAGCACTAGGCTGCTACTACCACCACTCTAGACGGAGAGTGGCTCAGGGACTGAATGCTCTCGTTGCTCAGTTCCAGCTCCTCTCAAAAGGCTTCTTCCCTTTTTGATAGCAAGTAAAAAACCTTTGTGTTCTCATGCTTGGCTGAACACACTAAGCAGTGAGCTGAGCCACTATACTAGTCTCTCTCTCTCCGTCTCCCTCTCTCTCTCTCTATCTATCTGTCTCTCTGTCTCTCTATCTGTCTCTCTCTCTCTCTCTCTCTCTCTCTCTCTCTGTCTCTCCCCCCCCCCTCTCTCTCTCCCTCTCTCTCTCTCCGTGAAAGTCAAGCCAAACCCCCGCCTCTCTCTCCCGAGCACCAGCATGCAGTCTCCTTGTAGGAATTAAAGCCCATTTATGTGGCTTCTGAATCGGCCGTGCAGTCAGCGGGCTACTCCGCTGTAACAAAAGAGCGGCTGTAGAGCTGGGTCAGACCGTTGCTTCGGTGTAGGAGAGGCTGTTTAGCTATTACGCTATAGGGCTGCTATAGCATATTAACGATAATGTGTGTGTCTCTCTCAATTCAATTCTCTCTCTCTCTCTATTTATTTCTCTCTCTCTTTATTTCTCTCTCTCTATTTCTCTCTCTCTCTTTATTTCTCTCTCTCTATTTCTCTCTCTCTCTCTATTTCTCTCTCTCTCTCTCTCTATTTCTCTCTCTCTCTGTGTCATATGGATTTAACTGCGATGTTAAACAATTGTGTGGATTAGAGAGGGGAAAACCATTTATGCACCAGATCAGATTGATGGTTGCTTGATGGCTTGATATTATAATAACACATTGACACAGATAAATAGTGTGTGTGTGTGTGTGTGTGTGTGTGTGTGTGTGTGTGGTGTGTGTGTGTGTGTGTGTGTGTGTGTGTGTGTGTGTGTGTGTGTGTGTGTGTGTGCGCTTTTGTTTAATACATATAGGAAATAGAGGAGGTACATAGTCTAGGGGCTTAGACCAGCAGTAGGACACACACATACACACACACACACACGCACACACACACACTGTGACTGACTGACTGGGGGGATTAAAAGACGGACTGCCAGAATACAATAATGATATTAAACACAAGCCCTGTCGTCCATTATCTGTGTGTGTGTGTGTGTGTGTGTGTTTGTTTGCGTCCGCAGAGAGAGACGACAGCGCCTACCCCTAAAAAGCTATTCTTGGCCTGGTTCAATAGGCTCAATTCACCAGATACCCTTTAGACACCGAAGGCTACAACAACGTCTCTACGCAACGTTTAGCTGTAAAGTGCTGGAGCAAGGGTTCTTTAATCATGTCGTTTTATATTAGGCCTATGTTTTCTTACGGCTACGTTCAAAGTTTTATAGCCAGATATAGATTAGAATATGAGATGGGGAGATAGAGGAGAAGGATACAGTTCGGGAAGCGATTGGATCAACTGGGTATTAAACCTCTGCAGCAAAGGGGTCATACGTGACCCTCGGGCTGCGGGCATGACAACCACAGTTAACAGGTAATAACATCTGTGCTGACGTCTGTGTGAGACGTTTGGTTGGGGTTGAGTAACGGGGGGTGTTTATTTTGAGGAGTTTTCAGAACAGGCAGACGTTCCATGTTGCTGTGCCGTTGGACGGGTCGACTCAGTTCCACTAAACGGTGAAAGGAAAGCAAGCAGTTGCGGTGGTGATTTAAGACGGGCTACCACACTCTCCTCCTCCTCCTCCTCTCCTCCTCCTCCTCTCCCTCTCCCTCCTCCTCCTCATCTCCTCTCTCCTCGTCGCCCTCTCTCCTCTCTCTCTCTCCCTCTGTCTGTCACTCTCTCTCTCTCTCCCTCTCTGTCTGTCACTCTCTCTCGATCTCCCTCTCACTCTCTCGCTCTCCTTTCCCCTCTCCTTTGCTTGACACAGATTTGGTTAATTTCCGAGAGCGAGCTAGTATTTCCATAGATATGCTAGGCTAGATATTTCCCTTCTTAGTTGATTGCTCAGTCTCTCCTCTGTGACGATGTCCTCTCTCTCTCTCTCTGTTCTCTCTATCTCTCTGTCTGTCTCTGTCTCTGTCTCTGTGCGTCTTTATAAGTAATAGATAGACTCATATCCTGTCTACAAGAAATAAAAAGTAGGTCTATAGAGGGAAAGAAAAAAACTTGGAAGACCCAGACTACTTTAGTACCAGACTCACAATTCAGGGCTGCGTTCCAAATGGCAGCCTGTTCCCTACACAGTGCACTACTTTTGAACAGAGCCCTATGAGTCCTGGTCAAAAAATAATGCACTAAGTAGGGAATAGGGTGCCATTTGGTACACAACCAGAGTCTGGTGATGCAATTTGCGGTCTAACTGATTGGAATGCTGAAATGGAGATTGAGAGAGAGACGAGTGTGTGTGTGAGAGATGTGTTTGTTTGAGAGTTGCGAGTGGCCCTAGCAATGAAATGGACCCAAGAATGTGCACATGGTATTTCCTTTAGCCAGAACTATGAAGAAGTCTGACATCGTTTTTTTTTTGTCTCTCTGTTTCTGATAAAATGACTGAATGAAAGAAAGCATATCTTTATCTTCCATCAGCTCAGTGTGTGTCTAAATCACGTGTGTGTGAAAGTATGGCAATGGTACTACAAAATGCTGCTGGTGCTTCTTCACACACTTGTTGGAAGTATTCCCCTCTTCACTGTTCATCAATGCATTCTGTCTCTCTCTGTCTCTCTCTGCTCTCTCTCTCTCTGTCTCTCTCTCTCTCTCTCTCTCTCTCTCTCTCTCTCTCTCTCTCTCTCTCTCTGTCTCTCTCTCTCTCTGTCTCTCTCGCTCTGCTCTCTCTCTGTCTCTCTCTCTGTGTCTCTGTTTCTGTCTCTGTTTCTGTCTCTGTCTCTGTCTCTGTCTCTGTCTCTCTCTCTCTCTCTCTCTCTCTGTCTCTGTCTGTCTCTCTCTCTCTCTCTCTCTCTCTGTCTCTCTCGCTCTCTGTCTCTCTCTCACTCTGTCTCTGTCTCTCGCTCTGTCTCTCTGTCTCTCGCTCTGTCTCTCGCTCTGTCTCTCTGTCTCTCGCTCTGTCTCTCTGTCTCTCGCTCTGTCTCTCTGTCTCTCGCTCTGTCTCTCTCTGTGTCTCTGTTTCTGTCTCTGTGTCTCTCTCTGTCTCTCTCTCTCTCTCTGTCTCACAACACACACACACACACACACACACACACACACAAACTCATCAATGCATTTTCCTCTCCACTTGGACCTAGTGACCTCTGTCATTACGCACTAATGGTGTTAAACGACCATTGACACACACACACACACACACACACACGCACTGACCAAGAGGCTATTAGCCAAAGCACTCTGCCTAATCATATATAGATCCTATTCTGTGTGTAGCTATTTGCTTATATTGACATACGGTTGGTGGCATTTACTTCAGTCTGTTATTACCCATGACGGACTTTCCAATGTGTGCCTTTGTGTGTGTGCCTGTTCCACCTGAACTTCAGACCAGAAGAATCGCAGAGAGAGAGAGAGAGAGAGAGAGAGAGAGAGAGAGAGAGAGAGAGAGAGAGAGAGAGAGAGAGAGAGAGAGAGAGAGAGAGAGAGAGAGAGAGAGAGAGAGAGAGAGAGAGAGAGAGAGAGAGAGAGAGAGAGAGAGAGAGAGAGAGAGAGAGAGGAGAGAGAGAGAGAGAGAGAGAGAGAGAGAGAGAGAGAGAGAGAGAGAGAGAGAGAGAGAGAGAGAGAGAGAGAGAGAGAGAGAGGGGGAGACTACTTTCCTAATGATTATATGATAATAATACTAACAGGTTATTACTGTGTCATTTAATATAAACTCAGGAATATTCACTTATATCTTTGCTGCAGTAGGTGAAAGTCTTGACTAGCCTATATATTTGGTGTTTCTTGTAGCGGTGTCCCGTAGCATCACCACAGCGATAGGCTCCCCCCCCCCACGCCGTTTCGGCTGCCGCGTCTCTCTTGTTCACTTCAATTCCAACTGATCCACGGCCAAATGAGTCCCAAGCACTTTGAAGTCTACTGCTATATAGCGATAGTCCTCCGCCAAAGGAATGTGTTTGTGTGAGCTCCTTCAGATCTAGTGCGTCGTCCAGCTCGTTGCCAACGGTTTCTCGGTCAGCGGCGGCGTCCCAGAGGGCACCCTGCGTAGAGCACCAGCTCTGGCTGAGGGAACAGTGCACTGCGTAGGGAGTAGGGTGCCACTTGGGATTGTAATGCGAGCCTCTGGACCAAGCCCACCCGAGCGAGCGCGGCACGACTGTCGGGAAAAGAAGGGGCTGGTTTCCCACGTCAAAGTTCCGTTAACCAAAAACAACAACAAGAAGTTGAAAGGAAAGAGGGGGGGGAAGATATGGGGGGAGACTTCTCTTTCATCAGACCGACAGTACGCAACGATGAGATGACTGATGTAATTGTGTTAGGAGAGCAAGAAGGAATGTGACCCTAGAGTAGTGCGCGCACTTGGCCCTTTTCAGTTGGTTAAAAAGGCATCTCTCTGTTGGTATCCTCTCTGTTGTTATGAGCCTCTTCATCACACAGCCTACTGTATGTACCTGTACCCTCTCTGAAATACCTCGCCCTTTACAAATCGTGTGTGTGTGTGTGTGTGTGCGATGATAAACAGCCATTTTCGCATGGAAGAGGGGATGAAAAAGGGGGGATGAATTTCTGCTGATCTCCAATGCTGTGCCATATGGTCACTCCCCAAGAGAGATGGAGAGGGGGATCACGGGGGAGGAGAGGAGGGAGGGAAAGGGGATTGAGGATGGAGGATGGCCTTGAGATGTGCTTGAGAGAACCAGCTGCTCTCTTTTAGTTGGTATGAAAGAGGGAAACCGGTGAGACGGTGAACGGGGGACTTTGGTGCAGACGTGTGGTGTGCGTGCGTGCGTGTGTGCGTGCGTGTGTGTGTGCGCGCGTGCGTGTGTGTGTGTGTGTGTGTGTGTAACTCTGACCCTTTTCTCCAGAGTAGCACCTCAGATCCACAGAGAGAGAGAGAGAGAAAGGGAGAGAAATATGAGATTTTGTTATACTGATTTCACAACAACTCCCAAATAGTACCCCATTAAAGGAAAAATCCACAAATTCCTATAATTTACAGTGTTAAATAACAGTAATATGTGGGAACAATATTTTTGGTGAACTAATATTTCATGTTGACGTTATAAGGTTGGTAGCAACGTAAAAATGGCCGTGGAAATCTGTTGCAGCTCAAGTCGACTATAAAAAGCAACAATGTAATGCTCTCTCTATGGGCTGGATGGCAAACATAACCACACACAACAATGTCAAAGTCAATATCAGCATGTGAAGTAACTAGTTAGCTGGAAAATTGCCTAAACCAACTGCACTATCAATTTAGGAGTCTCCAATCTCACCATGTTCTACCTGCAGATCGATGTGCCTCGCAAAGTGTTTCTGACATTTGCAAATGGCACTATGCAATGCACCCTGGACCGAAGAGGCTGACAAAGAGAAGAAACTGCACATTTCCCGAGATAGGAATATTGAGAGAAGACGACCTCCTGCGTTATAACATCGTCCAGTATTGAAATCTGACATCGTTTTCCGCCATCTGAAAACCACATTCTTATTAACTTCCAGTGTAGTGAGAGAGGCTTTATTTCAATACTACATTATACCGGGACAAATGTCTGCCTGCTCAAACGGCAATAGCTAAGATACACATGAAAGAAAATTAAAAAAAACGGGAAAATGAACAACATTGCTCGGAGGTGCACAGAAACAGTAGTAACATTCCAAATGGGCAAATCTTTCCTTTCGGTACAGTAATAACGATTGTCAGTCCATGAACTACTGTGGAGACCGTCTTCTTCCCTGGGTACCTATCGCTGTACCTACCATAGACTGTGTCTTTGGGCCCAAGACAGCGACCGACGCTCGTCGTTCCAGCTCATTAGTGTTACTCACTGTTTTGTTCACGAAGTCACGCCGTCGTCTCTTCCTGCTACCGCTGTGGTTCAATGTCCCCCAGCGCCCGGGGGGGGGGGGGAATGGGGACGAGGGAGAAGTGGAGAGGTAGAGATGAACAGAGCGAGGGACAGAAAGAAAGCGAGAGGGTGGGGAAAAAGGGGAAGAGGGAGAGAAAACAAAAGAAAAAGGAAGAGAGAGAGAGAGAGACTGTAAATATCCAGTAATATAACATTTTGAATGTCTCTCTTGTTTTGAATGTCTACTGTTCATTTCTGATTGTTTATTTCACTTTTGTTTGTTATCTATTCCACTTGCTTTGGCAATGTAAGCATGTTTCCTATGCCAATAGAGCCCTTTGAATTGAGTGAGAGAGAGAGAATTAGGCCGATACCTGCTAATTATCAAAATCCAGAAAAGAGCCGATAAATTCTACAACCACCTAAAAGGAAGTGATTCTTAAACCTTCCATAACAAAGCCATCCCCTACAGAGAGATGAACCTGGAGAAGAGTCCCCTAAGGAAGCTGGTCCTGGGGCTCTGTTCACAAACACAAACACACCCCACAGAGCCCCTGGACAGCAACACAATTAGACCCAACCAAGTCATGAGAAAACCAAAAGATAATTACTTGACACATTGGAAAGAATTAACAAAAAAACTGAGCAAACTAGAATGTTATTTGGCCCTAAACAGAGAGTACACATTTACATTTACATTTAAGTCATTTAGCAGACGCTCTTATCCAGAGCGACTTACAAATTGGTGCATTCACCTTATAATATCCAGTGCACAGTGGCAGAATACCTGACCACTGTGACTGACCCAAAGTTAAGGAAAGCTTTGACTATGTACAGACTCAGTGAGCATAGCCTTGCTATTGAGAAAGGCCGCCGTAGGCAGACCTGGCTCTAAAGAGGAGATAGAGATGTGCACACTGCCCACAAAATGAGGTGGAAACTGAGCTGCACTTCATAACCTGTATGTAATATGTATGACCATATTAGAGACACATATTTCCCCTCAGATTACACAGATCCACAAAGAATTAAAAAACAAACCCAATTTTGATCAACTCCCATATCTTTAGGGTGAAGTACCACAGTGTGCCATCACAGCAGCAAGGAAGAGTGTTGAGAGAATATCAATATGTGTGTGTGTGTGTGTGTTTGTATAATGAAGTCTCATTACCATGGAGAGGGGACGTTTTTTCCTTTTCTTTTTGGAGGACTGGTGTGTGTGTGTGTGTAAGGGGTCATTAGTCTTCCTTTGAAACGTGCCAGAGACCGTAGGTATGGGCGAGATGGCGAAGCCGTAGCTACGTGTGGGTGTTCGGCGTCGGGAGCTGTAAAGAGGCATTGACCATCCTAAACACCAGCCTTGTGTCTCTGTCTATGTTCGTACCTTCCGTTCTTTCTTTCTTTCTGCTTGCATTTTGTTTCCATATTTTGAGGCGTGCATTTTCTGTAGGTGATGTGATTCAGCGCTCATCTGTAAAAGAGACCTTGGTCTCAGCATGACCCCCTGATGAAATAGAGCTTAAATAAATTCAATGACGTTACATTTGGTTTAAATATGACTCTTGTATTGAACGGGATATTCTCTACGTTCAGTGGATACTATATTTTCATTACTTTCTATTTAACTCGGCAAGTCAGTTAAGAACAGATTCTTATTTACAGTGACAGCCTACCGGGGAACAGTGGGTTAACTGCCTTGTTCAGGGGCAGAACCACAGATTTTTACCTTGTCAGCTCGGGGCCCCCCGAGTGACGCAGCGGTCTAAGTCAGTGCGTCTCAGTGCTAGAGGCGTCCCTACCGACCCCGGTTCGATTCCAGGCTGTATCACAACCCCGGCCGCGATTGGGAGCCCCATAGGACGGCGCACAATTGGACCAGCGTCGTCCGGGTTAGGGTTTGGCCCGGGTTAGGCCATCATTGTAAATAAGAATTTGTTCTTAACTGACTTTGCCTGGTTAAATAAAAGGTTTAAATAAAAGAAATGAAGAAATGTGTGTAATATCTAGTGACAATGCTTAGTGTGTGTAGAGAATCCCATTAACTCGATCTATACAGGCATCACATGATTATATGAGTTAGTAATAGTACTTAATATGTGTCGTATGATAGGCCTGAATCATAGGTTCTGGACTATAGGCATCATTCAACAGGGATTCTGGTCCTTGTTGACGCCAATGCTTCCCACAGTAGTGTCAAGTCGACTGGATGTCCTTTGGGTGGTGGACCATTGTTTATACACACGGGAAATTGTTAAGCGGGAAAAACCCAGGAGCGTTGCTGTTCTTGACATAAACCGGTGCGCCTGGCACCTACTACCGTACCCCATTCAAAGGCACTTCCTTTTTTTTGTCTTGCCCATTCACCCTCTGAATGGCACACATACACAATCCATGTCTCAATTGTCTCAAGTCTTAAAAATCCTTCCTTAACCTGTCTCCTCCCCTTCATCAAGCATAGTTTTCACCTGGATTCACCTGGTCAGTCTATGTCATGGAAAGAGCAGGTGTTCTTAATGTTTTGTATGTTGGGTCCCATTTTTTTTTGTTATAGTTGTAGACTAGTTATAGACTTTTTATCGTGGCAATTTGCAATTATTTTCCCGAAAATGAGCTGACTGGGGAAAAGTGTCTTGACGTGTTCCTTGATTGAACCATTTTATGCGGTAAAAGTGTGGCGATTGGTTAAAACTGCGTGCCCTCTTTTTGCAGTCAGGTGATCGGATAGCAGGGACTGACTATAAATTCATGTGGTTTATAACCACTTATAGTGAGTGACGTGGTTATGACAGCGGTGTATGCGTGTTACAGCAATGTCAAGGATCCCATTGACTCCTGTAATCTTAAGGCATGATGTATCTCATTAGTGCACGGACCTCCACTCAAGTCTCGACATGATTTGAAATATGCCCTTTCATACTCTCACTGTGTGTGTGTGTGTGTGTGTGTGTGTGTGTGTGTGTGTGTGGTGTGTGTGTGTGTGTGTGTGTGTGTGTGTGTGTGTGTGTGTGTGTGTGTGTGTGTCTCAGTGCACTAATGGTATTTGACAGGCAGAGGGGCTGAGTGAGGTGGCTGGCTGGCAGGAGGGCTGGAACTAGGTCAGGACACAAACACATACATGGGGAAGAGCCCTGGGGCACGTAAACGAACACACATATGCACGGAAACACACACATGCTCACACGCATGCACTAGGCTTGGGCGGTTTTCAGATTTTCATACCTTCATACCGGCCTTGTGCCATCCTGGGATATTCGGTAATATCGGCACTGAACACAAGGGGTGCTATTTTCAAACCCAACAGAGCCTCTGTAATCTGAAGGTTAGCAATGCTAACAAGTACATGCACATTTCCATGGCAAATGCTAGCTAAATGCTAACAAGCGCTTGCGAACATTTTATGCAGTCTCTGACGTAAACTTTTTGTAAGACAGACATCCCAGCTCATAAATTTATACAAGTAACAAAAAAAAAAATGCTGCTCACAGTTAACTGCATGCACCAAACAAATAGTAGACAGCAAGGCTCTTGATTTAGGAGGAGATTCTATGCTGTTAACAAAAGAAGCGTGATTTTGCAAGAAGCTAACCCCTTAGCTAGCTAACAAGCTACTACGTTAGCAAACCAAATGCACAACTGCATAGCATTTAGCACATTTCAGACAGTTAACTTGTTAGTTATAAGATATCTAGCTGGCAAACATGAAGTTGTTGAATTCTACATTGTAGCTATGTCGGCTGACGCGTGCTGTACAAACATGACCGTGAAAGGCTCCGGTCTCTCGTCGTTGCGTATGTGTACTTTTTAATAACAACACGTGACTGAGGACGACCCGGAAAGGTTCTTGTCGAATAATGTGGCAGGTGAAATGAACAACGTGATCTGCTTCACCTCCTAACGTAATGCACAAGTTGACCGCAGGTATTTACTTCAAAAGTAGCTACATATATTCAAACGTATTCCAAAACGTCAAATAAATACTTTCAGCAGTATTGACGGTGTTGGAAAAACCATCTTATGGCTATTTCCAAAGACCCAGTTATATGGTAGATACCATTCTCAGCCCAAGTCTAACATGCACAGTCATTTGATGCAGAGCATTTTGACAGTGCTTCTTTTAGAAAACCAGCGACATATATCTACAAGCAGTTGTAGCTACGAACACGTTTGTCTGTCTTTGTCTGTTTCAGTGTATTTGTGGAATCCCATGTGTTTTCTATGCACCTGCGTACTGTATGTATGCAAGTGTGTGTCCCTCCCTCTCCTCCCCTTTCTGACAGACAGTGGTGTGAGTCGTGTGTGTGTGTGTGTGTGTGTGCGTGCGTGCGTGTGTGTGTGTGTGTGTGCGTGCATTGGGGTGGAAGG